>NW_028277058.1:26502500-26805530 GCF_059951505.1 Python bivittatus | reverse complement strand
TTCCCTTGAAAGTGAGCGGCAGAGGAAAGCACGGACTTGCTCAGAAAGAGATTTCTCTCTGGACCCTTCTCCTCGGGTTTTTGGGAATATAAACCCACGATTATTCACTAAGACGCCTGACCAGAATGAGGGATATTTTTAAATGTTTCAATTCTAGACAGGTGGGGCAGAAAGAAGCGGAACCACCTATTCCACTGATTCGTGTTGTGTAGATAAGAACAAAATGTTCCTACCTCAATTTTTCTATGCATTGCTTATTATATGGTCTCCAGATTCAGGTAGGTTATCCCTTGGGGGAAAAAGGGGTGTGTGTGTCTTTTTTCTGCCTTGTCCAGATTTCATTGCAAGGATCTCTTATCATTATGGTAATAATATTTTTTATAAATAATTAAAAATATGCTATTCAACCTGAGTTCCTCTAGTGATATTATGGATCAAAGCCAACCAAACACCTCTAAAGGAAAGGAAGTTTACCTAGGGTACAGCAAAAGCTGGGAAGGTGCTGAACTAATGAAAAAATGTATACACAGGATGATTTAGGGTGCAGTTCTCCACACTTCAAGGGGAAAAAAAAGTTCCCTTCATCTCAAGGATCCCCCTGTAAGGAAAATAGTGCTTTCTGAAGTACTCCGTGACATTGAGCTGTAGGCTATTACATTTTAAGGATGAAATAAACATCTGGGGAATATGTGACAACTGTGCTTAGATCTGTCGGTCTACTTTACCACAAGATCCGATTTTGCAACATCTTAAACTCCAGCCCAGTAAAGATCCCACTGTTGGGCCAAGACACATGCCAATAACCTGGGACTAGCGAACTTCAGGCTTTGCGAGCTCACTCATTGCCTTTGTGTAGTTCATATACAACACGTCTTCTTGAGCTGGATGAGTCTAACTCTCGAACGTGCCACTCTAATTCTACTTGGCCACTCAAGTAAACCTCGTTGAGTTCAGTATAGTTATTTTTAGTGGTGTGTGTGTGATACACACGCACACATACATTTCAACAAATCGTCCACACTCCACTGCTCCAAAATGGATGCCAATGGAGTTTAAATAAAAATAAATTCTCCTGAAAATAAGATTTAAGTTTACTACACATCCCATCAGAGAAAGAAATGGTAGTAAGCACATGGTTTAATTTCCAATTGATTGGTAGGGTGTAAGTCGCCCCGTTGGACAGAGGATTATCCCAAGCCTTCGGGGCAGATCCCTGTCCGCTCCCCAACTTTTCCCTCCACATTCCTGTATAAGGTTTGGACAAGCTCCCTCAGCGATGAGCTTGAAAAGAGAATTCAAACGTGGTGGAAGGGGGGCTGGGGGGGGAGCAACTAATGTGTCTGAAGAGTTCCGACCTGGAGTGCACAGCATCCTGATATGAAATTCTCTCTTTCAAAAATAAATTAAAACAATCGAATTCGGGTGGAGTCAGCGGTATGACTCCAGAGGGCAGAGGGGAAGAGTCTTAGCATCCCCTTAAATCTTGAATGTGTCTCCCCAGAGTGCCTGCCAAAATTTCTCTGCTCATCTTATGTTTTCAAAGTGACACAGCAGCCCAGCCGCATTTGGTGATTTTAGAAGCAATTTAAGGGAAAATGCTATTCATGTCATTCCTAGCCCCGCCCATGGTTTAGACAGAAGAGACCCGGCCCAACCCTTCAAGACTGAGGGCGCCTAAAGGCGCTGCATCTCTCCTTGGTCTCGGAAGGGAAAGAAAATCGGCTGAATTGCCACAGCATTATTTAGAGCCCTCCTTGCCGTCTGGTCCTAAGCTGATTGCCTGTTCAGGTGCCCAGTGTGAAGGAGGCACCAAGGAACAGGGACCCAAAGTCCATTCGCGGCGGGGATATTCATCAGCCTCTTCCTTCCTGAAGCAGGAGCCCCACCGCTTTGAGAGGGGGGAAGCGGGCAAAGAAGTAGCAGGTCGCGCTTTGGAGCCCTCAGCGCCCAAGAAACGACTTGGGGGCGGTTGTCAAGGCTTGGCTGCCTGCCTAAGCCATCTAAAAGACTCTGGCACCTTTCTTGCCTCCCTTGGCTCAGCAGGGGCTGCAGGAAAACTCTTCATAACTGTTTAACTTGACGTATCGTCTTTCATAAAGTCGAAATGCATCCCTCGGGTTTACGGTCTTCAATTCCTTCTCGAATTAGAGGCGGGCGCGGGGAGCAGTTTTGTCTCTGTCTGAACGGGCAGGCATCCTTCACAGAAACGGTGAAGGTCAACCTTACTTTAATCTCTTAAGCAACCTCGCTGTGCTCAGGAGCGGGGCTAAAGAAACACAATCGCCCTTTGGATCCAGACCAAAGTCCGTCCTATGAACGTGTTGTCGGAAAATCCCACGACGGAGTTGGACAGGATTTAATGCCAAGTTAGCTTGACGAGGGCTGGAGCCCCCATTCTACATTTTCTTCCCAACAGCAGTTCTCCAGATGCGCTGAAAAGTTCACATGAAGGGCATGAACTTCATCTTCTTCCCTGCCCCTGTCAGCATTTGTTTCCAGAATCTGGGGGTATACTATTGCTGTTCACGGAGGATCCGTTGGTGGGTCTGCCATTTATTTATTTGCCTAATCGCCTTTACAGAGGTTTGCAACACAATTACTTCAAAATCCCAGTGAGATCAGGTGGGATCTTCTCTGACCAGGGGGCACTAAACTGCAACTTGGTTCTACACAGGTTTACTCCAAATTAAGCTCTATTTAATTCTGTGAGATTTGCTCCTGGAGAAGTGGTGCTAGAATAGAATTCTTAAACCTTAACCTAAGAAAATGAATCTACTTTTAAGATTACCAGTGCTTTCCTCAACCTGATACCCTCCAGACGTTCTGAGCTGGAACACCTAACATCATTGGTCCTTGTAGTTAAGGATTATAGGAATCTGTTCCAGCATAGCTTGAAGGTATCCAGCTGGAATCTATGCTGTTCCAGACACAATATAAGCTGTATCTATGAAGTTTTATTTGTGAGCAGTGAAAGTGGGCTCTGTCCTGAAAAACATGTGCTCATGTTGGAAGGGGGAGATGTAATTTGAAATAACACTGACAAAGTCCCAGTATAGATTTGGAGCAGGATCCAGTCCAAATTGAGGCAATGCACTTTCCAATCTCTTTTGCACAGAGGGTACAACCCCCTTGGATTTTTAATGGAATGGAAATGTGAATGTTTCCCTTGACATAAATCCCTGTTTAGTCCTTTTGGAAGGGTACCAGGAGAAACTGCCCCAGGCTGCACATCAGGAGAAAGCACCATGTAAGGTATAGATCAGTTTTTCAAAGCAGCAGATGGATTGATCTTTTTCATTCAAGATGGTCAAAGTAATAGGTTAAAATAAAATCACCAAGCACCAAGATCTTGTCCAATAAAGAATTATGTTGATTTGGAATATAAGGAGAACAAAATGTGTGAAGTGTGGTGTTCAAAAGATAATTCAGAAACTCAAATAGGTCTTAGCTCTACTAATTTAATGCAGTTTACTCCCAGTTGTACTTGCAGGGGATGACTGCATCAGAATCCTGTGCAGTGGAAAGGAAGGAAAATAAACCTATACTCAAGACAATAACGTCTCCCCACATTTTTGGTTGGAGAAGGAGCCCCAGATAAAGCAACTCAGCAGCACCAACAGAATCTTTTTACCATTTGGGGAAGCTCAGGAACAGAATATTCCACTGGGGCCATGCATACACCATGCAAGGTTTTAGTCTCACTCCATGCCCCTGTCTATGCAAATGTATTTCTCTGTTGCTTTGTGTCAGCTGAAACCAATGGCCAGTATCTCAGTTGGTGTGCAGAAAACTGAAATAACTAGAATATTTTAGCCAACTAGTTTTACCACCTCAAATTAAAAAAAAAAAATGACTATAGCTGATTGCTGCAGATATTGAACCATACTGGGCCTGCTCTACATGGGGGAGCTCAATTGCCCTGGTGCCCACTCCAAAGGCCCTAAACCTAGGCTGCTGGTACCTACCCAAACTGTGGACGACTTCCACTTGATTTCAGTAGAAAAGTCTGCCTTTTCTACTGAAAGGCACATGCCAGCCTTTGATGGCATGTGCCTTAGGGGGGAAAAAAAACGAAGTCAAGGAAAAGTCATGATGGTTTTTTTCCTAATATTAAAAAATGGTGTAGCTGATTCTGGCACTGATGGAGGAGGTCTTGGAGTACCTGGAAAACTGTCCCTGTCCTGCTCCAAGAGCAACAAGTGCAAGGGATGCTCAAGATGGGGGCTTTGAGTGCAACCCCTCTTCTCACTGTTTTGGGTGAAAAAGCTGACTTTATTTAAAAACAAGTTTGTATTTGGATGACACAATCCCCCACCCTTGATATTTCTCCAAGGAACCTAAAGCTGGCTCTAAACAAATAAGAAAATATGAGATCCCAGATGTGGATTGAGCCTGGCTCAATTTGGACCTGGCATCCTCCTCTTAATTCAAACAGCATCAGGTATCCATTCCCTTGGACCCAGCATACCCTGGATGGAGACTAGAGGTAGGCCCACCAAGCTCTTGAAACCAGTCTTAGTCTCCAGTGGACCTGCCCGGTGTTCATCAGTCTCTTACTTACAAGGCAGACCTGCCACTTGGTGAGAAACTGCACTCTGTTGAGTATTACTGGCCTATGCTGCCTTGACAACATTGTTCACACATGGCACACACACACACACACAAATTCACAACCAGGCACCCCTTACTTAACCATGGTTTCTTGAACAAATGACAATTTGTTGAGGTGATATAAATACCCTAAGCCATAAAGTATGGCTGGGTTCACATGACATGCTAAAAGAAATCCAACCAAACCACATTATGGTTAGTCATGTAGGATCTTCCTCCCAGGGAAACATGTCCAAGATTTCAGTCATGTAGCCTGCCCTACATGTTCTTACTTCAGTATTTGCAATAAAGTGCACACAAAATCACAACTCTGAAGGAGAAGCCTAAGAAACCTGATGCAGAATAAGTCTTATTAACTGGATTTTCACAACACACTTAATTTAGTTTCTGAATTAATCTCGTTTCCTGGGTTTGTACACTACACTGAATCATGAAGTAATCAAAAGAGATGGGTTTCTACAGCAATGCTAAGTTACCAAAAAGAGTTTAACCAAGGTTAAAACTAACCAAGTTTAACATATAGAAATGTAGCTGCTAACTCTTTAATTGACCTAGATAAGCCATCCAGTTTTGCTTCATTTCGTGGGATTACAGCCTGAGAGGGAGAATCTGCACATGTCTACCTGGAAGAGAGTCCCCTTAACTTCCATAGGCCTTACTCCTCTTTACCTGGAGATCCTGTTACCAGCTAGAGGCCTTATGTCAGTCTCCAGCAAGTGTCAGACAGGACTGGATATGCAGTATTCTTTGCAGCATCACAACCAGAGGACTCATTATCACTTCTGGAGCCAAAACTGGACTATATGTTTCAGGCATTACATTTTTCTTTGATTTTGTTCCCCCGGATGGTGCCTTTTCAGTTTCTCTAAAGTTCTGAAAATTAGTGTGTGAGTGAACTCTACTTAAAGCAAAGCACTCTGGTGCAAAACACTGTGCAATTCAATCTATATTGCTGATTCTTGTTAGTTTTGAAAGTGACAAGATCCCAAGAAAGTTATTGTGCGAAGGACTGCAAACTTGTGCAATGAATGAGTTTCTGCACATCAAAATAACCTTTTGTGGATTAGGCTAAACTGGTTTCTCCTGAGAGAGATCTGTAATTAAGCTTTATGTAGAAATGTGATTTTTTAATTTATTTAGCAAACTATAGTTCTCTATTCAAAACCTGCGGCATTTTAAACCAAAAATCATAAAGCCAAGACATTGACCTCCTGCCCCTCCACCTTTCCTTGTTTTTTGTTTTAAATTACCATATTCATTGCTAGCAGTAAATACCACAGGCTCCTTCCTATGATGCACAGGAAGTAGTTTCTGTTTTGCACTGCATTTTTGTTCCCATATTTGAATTTTATGTTCCCTCCTTAAATAGAACATGTAATATGTCATTGTTTCACTTCTCAGATTTTTTTTTTCTTCTTGGAGAGGAAAGGAAAATATGATTGCTATTCAGTCCTACTTCCACAAATGCATTAAAATGTTACATACTAACATGTGGGGTAACCAAAAATAGTTGGGATCCAAAGTCGTTGATCTTCAGAGTTTAGCTGCAGAATATATGAGGCTGTTCACATCCCACCAAGAAGAATGTACAATATGTATCTCAGCCGCTTTTTCGATCCATATTTACTGCTCAAAATTTACCTGCATCAGTCAAGCCGACTTACAGGCAGGAGAGAGCGAAGTGAACTTTATCTAGGGGCAACGCTGGTTAAATGGTCTGATTTGTAATTGACAATCCGCTCCATCAGAGCTCCGCTGTCCAAGGCTAGAAATAAATGGCATGGCTGCAGCCAATGTGACCAGGAGGCGACGTGCAGTTAATCCTGAGTAAACTTGCCTGATTTCAGCAAAGGCTGGTTGGATGGTGCTATTTCTGCTGCTAAATAAAACTAAAATTTGGGGGGGGAAATGCCGGAGCGATCGCATCCTGTGGGTTTGAGGCAGAAATCTGCTTCTGAGCGGGCGGCGTTCAGCCCCATAATAAGCAGAGTCAGCCCCTAGACGCGCCCGTTCAAGCGCCGAGGAGAGAACCGGAAAGGGCCGGTTGATCAACAAGATTGCTGAGATGTTCTCCCCCCCCCCCCCCGCCACCAATTGCGACTCTTTTCGCTTTTCCGCGCCGCATTCCGGGGGGGGGGGCAGGGGGAACCTGCTCAATATTACCCCTACAGAGGCACGCCCTGCCCTTGTCATCCGGCTGCCAGGTTAAAAAGGCCTTCCGGGCCTCGGGCGAATCACCCAAGACTGGTCCCTTACAGGCCTCGGAGAAGGTCCCACAATCCGCTCAAGGGGCGGGAGGAAGTCCTTTTCGGCTCTTGGCAAAGAAGATAGGCCGGCTGTCCTGCCCTGGCTGGATCTAAACCCTCCAGCCACGGCCAGGTTTCAAGGTAGGCGCGCTCAGGTTACAGAGCAGCTTGGCAACGAAGCGGTCTGAGAGCTCGGCCTTTTCTGCCCTACGGAAACGAGAGCCGTCGGGAATCAGCATTTCCTGACTGATACCCTGCCGGACCTTGGAGCCTGGGCCTGCAGACACACGCGCACTCCCCCCCCCCCCCCGGTTTACTGGGAAGGGGATTCCACCTGGGTTTCCGCTTAAGCTAAGCCCAGACTGCAGCGGCGCCCAGGCTGAAGGCCCACAGAACCGAAGGGTGGCTTTCTTCTCTGAAAGCGGGTAAGAAAGCCGAATCTTGGCCTAGGGGTCGGAATGGGTCGGGCTCAACGTAACCGAAAGCTCCGCAGGGGAAAAGGCTCCTCGACCTTCTGGTCCTACTTCAGCCGGGCGTTTTAGCTCCTCAGTTAAAGCAGAGAAAGGATTCGAGAACTCTTTGTCGCCTGAAGGGGTATCCTAGCTTGCGACCTCAGGGGCAACTAGTGTTCTGAATTTTACAAAGTCGATCAAAGCATTAAGAGCCATATCAATCAGCATCTCTTCAAGTAAGCGCCCTCCTCCCTTAAAAACGTCCTCTTGCGTGAACGGGCAGGACAAAGTTTAGTCCTTCGCTCTACCCGATGGAGTTTCAGCTCCTGGACAACAATTTTATGACGGAAATTGCATTTACTTCAAAAATGTGGAACTTCTTGCTAATTCCGCAGGGTGTCTTTAGATCCGTACCACAAAGCTTCTTCAAAGGCATCTGTCGCTCTCTCCCGCCCCCCGGCCCCCCAGTACTCTGCTGCCACGAGGCTTGCTCGCTGAAGACTTTTATCCAAAGCCAGTGCGACTGGGGTAGGCACGGGTAGGCAGCCCAGCGCCTGGTGGGATCTGGCGGGCATCCCGTTTCCTGCATGTGACTTAGAACGCGGAAGCAAGCGGCCTTAAGCATTCTCACTTGTTAAAAGCCAATTCCTTGAGTGCGAGAGACCGCCACGGGAGACACAATTGCTTGTCTAAAGAACGAGCCACCCCTTATCTGCGTTCAAACCTTTAAGGAGTCAATGCAGTTTGCTAGTTCGGTTCTAGGGCTTCGTGCAGGGTAAACCAGGGAGACTGCCCCATACATCCCAAGCAGGAGCTGATATTAGGAAACAGTTGCTGGCCGGATCGCCTTCTGCGAAGTATAATTCTGATCCGGCTTGCCCAGAAACTCGAGCGAGCGCCCTGACCTCACGTGCTATTTACAAGCCCACTGTTCCCGCGTTGGCTTGTTTTGACTTTTCCGCCCGAAGTCCCGTGACGCAGAATCGGGCGGAGGAGCGGGGGGGGGGGGTGTCCAACTTCCCAACAAGCAGAGCAAGTGTAACCAAGCTACCTTGAAGAGAACACAGTGGCCCCTGTGACTGTCAGACAAGTTCGGCGGCGAAATCGCAGTCGCTCGCCTCTCGTTTGCTCCGGTGGAATCGTCCCTTCGGAGGGGACGTGAGCGCTTGGTTTAGCAGCCAGCCGATCAGGCAAAGAAGCGGTCGGACAGGGCGGACTTGATTCGCCCTCCTGAACCTTCGTGTCTGAGTATTTCTCGAGGAAGGGGAGTATCCCTTGAGAAACAGGGGAAGAGGTATCAATTTGTCCTTAAAGAAAAAACGTCCTGGATCAGAATTTCAATGAAATGAAAATCAGCTCGAATTCGGAGGCTGGGGTGAGAGTATCCTGTTAGTAAGGAGATTTTGCAAAGTGAGAGTCCCCAATGGCCAAGCGTTTCCTTCCAGAGACGGAGAGTTACGCGAGACACAGGCGTTTGCCTGTGGCTTCCTAATGATGTGGCACCAAAAGGAGAAACATGATGATTCCTAATCTGGTTGTGGTGGGGTATCTATGGAGATCTCTTACATAGAAATTGCACACGACACAGCAATCATTTATCCCATTTTTTTCCCTAAATTATATTTCTAATTTCATTTCCCCAGACTGTATTGCTTCTTTTGATTCAACGTTTATTGAGCTGACGTGATAGCAGGATCGCACAGTGTACGTCAGGGATAACTCAACCTAATAATAGTTAAATATAAGAAATAAAACCTTTCGGTTTTATCTCCCAGGTAAAAGTTTCCAACGGGGTAGCTGAGTCTTTTGCCAGCAATAAGCAAACGACCAGCACAAAAACGATGGCTCATAATTAATTCAATTTCCTTGGAATACAGATACATATTTGTATAGGTGTGTGCTAGTCTTTAATTTGTCACAAAACGCTGCTGCTGCTGTTTTCATCTCCAGTAAGAATTCTAAAATGACAGTAATACAGCCCAGCCTGTGTAGCTTACTCACGGGTTAACAAGCATAAGATTGTAGCTTTAGACTTGCAGATGTCACTACTCTTTCTCCTGAGAGTTTTGGTTTGGAATTAAATCTCTTTGCAAAATATTACATTCCCTGACACTTTCAAATATGCAAAACATCGCATCGGAGGCAGTGTGTCTGATAGCATCATGACTTATGACAGAATACATCTATAAATAACTAAATGTGGTAGGACTGGGATTTCAGAAATTAGCTGCTGTTTCTTCCTCCTCCTCCTCCTCTTTGTTTTTATTTTGTTAGAGTAACAAATGTTTTACATTCTGATCAGAATTAAAATGAGCAGGAGTTTCCCTCCTGTTGCTTGCAGAGCATACTTCCGAACAAACAGGCATAGGATTGGAGAGCGTGGCTCTTGCCAAATCTTTTCCAACTGTTACTGCTCTAAAAACTAAGCACTGTCATGCATAAAGAAAGGACTGAGGCAGAATACCAGGTCGAAGCCAACTTTCCTGTGCAGTGCCACTGACACAAAGGGCAAGGGGGTGGGCAGCCTTCCTGCCTGTGCTTTTATCCTGTAACTGATCAAAAATCAAGTTCTTTCACTCTTTCCAGCAGACATCCATAAACTCAGATTTGAATCTGCTTCCTTTGAATCTGCTTCCTTGGAAGCCAGTTTCCTTGAAACCCAAGTTGTCGTGTAAATTGTTGAGGAACAGAAAACTGGTGGATCGTGACTCCAGCCTCGGTTTCAGGGGTGTCCTCAGGGTATGGTTATCTTGACTTGTTCGGGTCCAAGGCCCCACAGCCTGTTGGGAGCCACATTCAGGACTACCAGCATCTTTTCCTTTCCCACCCCACCTGCTCTGCCTGGGTCTTGCTTTCCTCTCCTGTCGCCCCTTCTTGGGCGAAGGAGTGACTGGGGAGCTTGTGTGTCTGGACACCCTGAAGAACATCTTGTTCAGCCGCTGGCGGTACCATGCCTCAGCTAACCTGGTCTCAGCTGGCTTAGCCTCCTCAGCTTCTGTGGAAGCGATTTCCCTACTTCCAGAGTGGCTGCTTTTCCCTTCTGTCCATTTCCACGTGGCAGCAGAGCATCAGTTCTCCTTCATTGGCTTCTAAGTGCAAAACGGAGGTCAGCCAGGAGTCTCTGGGGGAGTGAGGAGAAGCCACTTTAGGACGGCTACAGGTGAAGTAGAAAAGATGGCAATACTGGGAATTAAATTAGACATCCTCCCCTCAGCCCCGTAAATAAGCAAGAGAGATTTTCTTGGCCCAGTTCATGATTGAAACAAGAGCCTAAGTTTTCTTGTAGTCCATAGGGAAGGGAAGGGAAGGGAAGGGAAGGGAAGGGAAGGGAAGGGAAGGGAAGGGAAGGGAAGGGAAGGGAAGGAAAGGGAAGGAAAGGAAAGGAAAGGAAAGGAAAGGAAAGGAAAGGAAAGGAAAGGAAAGGAAAGGAAAGGAAAGGAAAGGAAAGGAAAGGAAAGGAAAGGAAAGGAAAGGGACCGCTATTTAAATTTCTGTATGGGGGAGTTTTTTAAAATGACCCTGTTTTGCCCTGAATGAGAAAGAAGTACAGGAGATGCAATCCTATTCACCCGTACTCATTTGGCAGCAAATCCTCCCCAGTAAATTGGCCTTCCTTACGGATAAAGATGCTTGGGATTGCGTTGCGTGGATGAACTCCCAGGGTAAATGAAGCCGGGCGGATGTCAGCTTTGTCCCCATCTTGAATTTTAGGAAAGTGTCTTCCGATACTCGCTGTCCTTCTTCTTTCGGGTGTAAAAAGGCCATCGGCAATGCTGCCACACAAACATGTAAAGGAAAATTAGTGTGTGATGGCCGGTGGTGACTGGTTGTTTTCATTCATTCATTCATTCATTCATTCATTCATTCATTCATTCATTCATTTTAAACTGACTTGTTGAAGATCGTTTTGGGTCCAGAGTGTGAAGGCTCCCCGGGAAAAAAGAGAGAAAAAAAGGTCTCAGTAGAGCATTGGGGCTCACACAGAAGGAGCCTTCTAGGACTGTGAGCTTTTAAGGCCAAAGTGCCTGTCCACCTTTCCTGCCGGGAGTACTTCTGAACAAACATTTAGAAGATCCTTCTCTAACCTGGCACCCATCCATTGTATCAGACCACATCTCCCATCATTCCCATGGTTGGAGCCAATAGAAATTGCTCATTCAACAAGAAGCCCCGGAGATAGACAAGTGTCGGAACTGTGCCACTATCTGCTCTGTCCCTGAAATCCCCACCCAAGGCTTGTGTTAAAGCCCTTGCTCGAACTGGGGGGACTGGGCACTGCGCGGGGTTTATGGGGAATTGCGTACAAAGCGGGCTGGCTTTGTTCAGCCCAGAGGAGCCACTTCTCTAGAGACATATTGAGGACAGAAGCAGCCACTCCCAGGGAAGGGACCTTGCTTTTCCAAGCAAATCTCCTTCTGACATGAAGGGAAGTCTGTGAAATTCAGTCTAACAAAATAAAATGTGTTCCAGTGGAATCAAATGTGCCTCCATACAACAATCAAAGAACACTCTCAGTGCACTGATCAGATAGATTGCCTACAGATTAGTGAGAAAGAAACTCTCCTTTGGCATATATCTGATCCAGCCTACTTACAGCTTAGCTGCTTTTGAGTTTGAATACCTAAATTTGATTTATTTAGGAGCAACTACTAGAGATACCAGAAACAATGTCCCTGGATTACCTAATTTTCATGGGGACCATGTGTGCAGACTTGGTGTCTGCAGAAGAAAAGTGACACCAGGCATCTCATGACGTCATGGCACAAATAATGCAGACCACATGATTCTTGACATTTGCCAGATGACAGTATGGCATGTGTGACATCACCATAACTTCTACCAAAGGGCTATGGCAGGCTCGCAGGTGGTGGAGAAAATGCCTTAGCCTTGTTGTTTCTGGGTTTGGTTCAAGCCACCCATTTTGTACCTTCAGCCTGAATTAAACTAGATCCCAGGTTAAGAAACAAATATGGGATACTTTGAGGAAAGAATCATTTTTTGCTTAAAACTAGTTTAGCATCCTATTTCTGTTTTTCATTATAAATCTCTGAGAGATCTAGGTAATCCGTGATATATGAAGTCTAATTCGTAACCAAAATAATAGAAAATGCTAAGAGTTCTAATCCGACAGGCACTTTGTAAGCAATAGGAAGCTTGTCCTTCCACTGGACTGAAGATAAATGGGAGAGAATCTCAGAGTTTTAGGAATCCAGCACCCTCCAATAAGGTATGAGTAAGGCACTTGAGGACTAGTCCTTTTTATCTATTTGTATAATTACTAATATTTCCTAGGCCATTTCCCTACTAGTGACATAGTATCTTAAAATCCAGCTGTCTTTGTGCTAATTTAATAGTTGAGGACAGGCTTTACATTGCCTCCATGATAGCTGGGGAAAGCTTGAAGATGCAGCAATTCAACAGAGAGAAAATATGCTAGGTTAATCTTGCAGATTTGGGCTTGATAGGATGTGAAAGAAAAAATGGTCTTTCAATCTGTTTTGCACTATGAAGGAAGGGGGGGGTGATAGAGTGCATTTCAGTGAGTTTGCAAGGTATGCTGGCTTGTCCTGCAATGGGAACTGCCCCCACTCCCCTACCCCAGCACCTGCTCCTGACTTCATTAAGATGCAGACTGTGGGGAAACTAATGGGAATTCCCTCCCACTTCTACCAATACAGAGATGTGACAATGCTCATCTTTAATGCTCCTCCTCTTTTCTATAACAGACAAACTGGGATATTTTTAAAACTCTGGCAGCTAGAGACACTTCTTTCAATTCTGTACTCTGAACCAAATCCTACTGATTATTCTTAGGTTTTATATTCTAGCATAAATTGATTTAAAATAATAATAATAATAATAATAATAATAATAATAATAATAATTTTTAAAAAAGAATAATCAAGTTCTGGAAGAGTGGGAGCTGGCATGCCAGATATCTTTATGCTGCAAACAAGCTTCAAAAAGCTGATAAAAAAAAATAGCTATGACTGTAAATGTAATCCTGTAGCTCAACTGCCAATTTTAATTAACTGTATGTTTTGGAGTTGCACAGAGGAAACTGGCAATAAGGCCAGGCATACACACATGTTCATACTCACACATCATCATCACTGTAATTAAATTTGAAACAGTTATATTCATAGGCATTTTTTTTGTTGTTTCTTGACTAGAGTTCATTTAATTTAAATTAATATCACAAAAACTGTATTAGTGAACAGAAGAAAAAGGTGATAAAACAATGACAAGTAAAAAGAATAGAAAAAGGAGAGATAGAAACCAATTTTGGCTGTTGTGGTATTCAGTTTTCAAACAACAAATTAAACATAGATAATGTGGAATCATATTGTCTGATCTTGTTTGTTGATACAAAGCCATCTAAAGGTTGAGAGCTGACAGCTTTCACTGAATTACACTTTAAAATCTGGTATTCACACATCTTTCCAAGATTTTTTTTTTAAATCATCTTTTTTACAACCATCCAGGCATAATATATCCAAACCATTTGATGTGGGTAGGTTCTAAATTTTGCAAATATAACTTATGTCCTGAAACCTTAATTTACTTGCAAGAATCTGCTCCACCATGGAATTTATCTCTAGCCAGTAAGAAACTACCAGTAGACACATCCAAAGCATAGATACTAATGTCCCTCAAAATTTTTTACATCTACAGAATAAAAGAGACGACAGTCATTTTTTTTCAAACATTATAGTGTCCAAAATACCTGATCATCATCATCATCATCATCTGAGTTTTTAAATAAGAAACATATTCACATTTCTTAAAACTTGAAGTATTTATAATTGCAATAAAAGATTCTCCAACTGTGTATTCTAAATTATTTGTGTATTATTTAAATTCATCTTACTGTAATAGTATTTCTTAGATTTTGTAATAATGAATTCTAGGTTTAGATTCTGTAAAAACCTTCACCGATGCAGACAAAACTTCTGGAATTTCAGAGGCTGCTAAAAATATAGCCAAACATAATAGGTATTTTAAATCAATACATTGCTATTTGGCTGTTTTTAAAAAATTATATTCTTTCTGTGGTTTTTCAAAAGTTTTTAAAATATCATTATGTATTAACTGATTAAGAATAATTATATCCTTTTTAGTCCATTATTTCCAATCTGTCCCCCTTGTTCTAGCATTTTGAAACAAAAATAATTCTAAAGCATCAGAAATTTCAATTTTTCAGGAGATCCAAAACTTTTTTCCTCTAAGGAGCAAATAATAGGCAAAACAATAACTTATTTGCAAGAAGTTTTCACTGGTATCAAATATACTGTTTTTCAAGCAATGCCTTATCCATAAATATGAAGAGTTCAATTTTCAAATTAGTATGCTTAAGATGACAACCTTATGAGTTGATGATGATAATCATGTTATCATTTATATAGTCACAGTTTTCATTAAGTAAAATTCACTCATACAACAGACAGTTGGTTCTTAACCTATCCTAATTTCTAAAAGCAGCAAAAGAACCATTCTTTTTATGCTTTCACACATCTATGAAATAGATTGTGTACTGGGACGCGAGTACGTATTTGTACTTGTGCTGCAGTACAAATGAATTTGGGACTTCATATTTAAAGTTTAATAGTACTACATTAAATCACAAGTGGAAAGTGAAAAGTAAAAAATCACCTAGAATTGCATTCCATAAATCAGATTATGATTTGAATAGTGAAGATCTGAAATCTGGGTGTACCTGGAAATTAACCAATTTACACCCCAATCATTTGTACAACTAGTTTTCAATTAAATTTACTTTCAAATGACTTGCTTTTAGGATTTGGTATTCTGAAATCAAAGAAGTGGAGAAGTAAATCTAGGAAGATGAAATTGTTTAGCTGCATTATCATTTAAAAAAATGTACAATGACATGAGCATTTTAAAATACAGAGCTTAATTCCATAGCAATAATTTTCTAAATGGTAAGCTGCTGGGAAGACAAATGTGTATTTTTCTATAGCTCACTCATAACATGTCTGATGCCCCTTAGTATCTCTATTGTTGCGATGTTCTTCTTCTGATGTTCTCAAAGAAACCATATTCAATTCATATTAATTTGAAGACATTAATGAAAACAGATAACATGATAGGGATATGTCAAGAAATGTACTGTAGATTTTAAATACAGCTATAATGTATGAATAACATACCCTATTTATTGACCAGATTCTTTGGTCATCCTTACTTTTTTCATTTTGATAGTAATTTTGAGCAATAGAATGCAATAATATAAAAGCAAATATATAATCTTCCTCAGTTTCAATCACTAATTTCTGTTGCACTAACCAAGATATTGTTTCAGTTAGGATTATGTATTTTCAGTTGCAAACAATATTAACTTCAGTGGTTCACGGCAGTGGAAAACCCATTATGAGACTGAAAACCAAGATTTTTACAAATACAAATAATCAGCAGAGTAGGCCAAAATCATTGTGTGGTGTTTAACAGGTACAGTTTATTTCTGGAGAATAGGAAGCAAACACTAAAAAGACTGCCAGAGTACCACAGAATGAACATAATTTATCAATATGAAATAAAACTTAGCATTGCTGAATTTAAATGTGTTATAAGTACGCACTCATTCAGCCTTATCAGGATGTGTTGTACGATGTGTAAATTCTGGATAATTCTGTACACAAAACATATTTATAGCATTCATATGTCTGGAGAGATATGACAATTTCACATTTCATTCTTTACAAATACATATTCCTAATAGTTATATATTCCAATTTACACAGAAGCCAAGCAAAATATCTAGACTTGGGGGCCACTTTTAACTATATTTTTTTTTTTAATTGAGATGAAACTTGAGTGAATGAATCTAAATACAAATATTTTATTCAAGCCATCTCAATAGTAGACTATAATAAAATCATACACCCATTATTGTACTCCTTCCTCCAAATTTATTCTTCCAATTATATATCACTTGTTTATAATTGCAGATGTGTTTTTCAACTTTAAACTGGATTGCAAAAATAAATTTCAGATACAAATATTATTCTTTAACATTTATAAATACCTCTTTGCCAAAAAACGAAAAGTTGGAAAATCACACAGTGAAATAAAATACAGCATGCACAATACTTAAGATTCTTGCATCTGGGACATTCAAACATGATGATAATTCATAGGCCAACTGAGAAGAAACTCCATATGTTTTATATGCTGAGGGTCCAGTTACTATTTCAATAGTTTTGTTTTCTTTTTGCCACTTCCCCATCCACCACTGAATTGAACTGGATGGTCTCGAAATGATATCCTCTCTTTATGGGTGGGGCCCAGTTGTGATTTCTCAGGTGAAGGTGCATCCTTTTCTACAGAAGCAGAAATTGATATTAAAATGACATTGCTTGAATCCAGTCAACTTTTTTTTTTAAGTTTAATGGAAAAACAGCAGCTTCCCAGAATGCTTTGATTTTGTTACTCAGTGAGGTTTCATCAGGATATCTAAACCACATTTAAATCATTCATTGATTATAAAACTTTAATCACAATGCTGATTTCTGAATATTTACTACAAGTGCATGTATATACTGTACACATTTCTTTTTTACTGAATTTATTTATCTATTTACTAAATTTATATGCCGCCCATCTCCTTCCATCAACATAATGGATCTATTTGACATATTGAAAAAAAGAAAAATGCAGGATAATAATAATTTACTCAACACTGAACACTTTTACATAACAGCATAAATATAGCTACTTTAAACAATTATTTAATCATACATAAATTGCCTTGATAATTCTTACCATTTACATGCTACTTCCCAATACATAATGACTTTTTGATAGTTTTAGTGGAACTCAAAATGTTCAGGATTAGCTAAATATAAACAAACTGAAAAATTAAATAAACATATAATTTATGGTCTTTTAAAAAAGATTGTATACATTTTTTTGCAATTTGCATACAGTTATTTCTTGTACATATAAATGTCATGGAGACATTTTCATAGCTTTTGATATTTTTTAACTCATGAAGAAAATTCCAGGTAATATAAGTAAGACATACTGCATAAAGCAGGGTGAATACATATCAAATTGAGACTTTCCACATTTAATGCTCAGTCCTAAAGTAAATGATACTTTTCTCTTTAGTGAAAAGAAAAAAAAAACTGTGTCAGCAGAGATGTTGTGGATGACTAGTGAGGAAAGAAGTATCTTGGCCTATTTCATTTATTTACTTATTTATTGTTAAACTTGTATGCCGCCCATCTCCCCCAATGGGTGACTCTGGGCAGCTCACAATAACAAACAAAGAAAAAACTCCAATCCTTCCAACAATGGCTAAAATCCATAAATAATTAAAATAGAAACATACATGAAACATTTTTAGCCTTAAAACCTTCAAGATGCTGGGGGGGGGGAACCAAACCCATCACCCCACCAGCCATCTCCACAGATGCGAGCCCCCATCCGGCCCCCAGGCCTTCTGGCAGAGCCAGGATTTAACCCCTTTTCTGAAGGCCAAGAGGGAGGGGGCACACTGGACCTTGGGAGGCAAGATGTTCCATAGGGTGGGAGCCACAGCAGAAAAGGCCCTCTGTCTAGACCCCACCAATCGAAATTCCTTGTTTATAGCCTATTGCTGCTATAAGTGTTATCCCATTGATATAACATTGCTTTGCAGTAAAGCTATGGAATTTGGACTTTCATGTATGTATGTATGTATGTATGTATGTATGTATGTATGTATGTATGTATACATCACTGAAGGCTTTCCAACTTTACTAAAGCTTTGTTTCCTGTAAGGTTGGCACATTCCAATTCTATGTCATACTTCGAATATGGTTTACTGATGAGAAAATATGAAGAGCAGTGCAGCTTAAAAACACGATCAAAGTAATATACATTAGATTTCAACTAAAATATTTCAAGATGGTATTCCAAGGTTTCAGTTTAGGAGATAAGGATCTTGATCATTTAATTTGGAAGATATATGCAAGCAACAATGACATCAGCAAAAACAAGTATTTTTTTTCTCTTTTGTTATACTAAAAAAAATTATTTATTTGTCTAATTTATATAGCCGCCCATCTCACAAAATAAGCTACTCTGGCAGGGTACAACAAGCTAAAACAATTAATAGATATCTAAAACTATAATTATTATTAATTATTAAAAAACAGTAAAAACTATTTAAAAAAACCTAAAACAGAGAATAGTAGACAAAGGGATGTTAATAATAATGAGCCACCTCACTAGTTCACCCGTCCCCTGGGGTCCCCAGGCCTGCTGGTATAACTAGGTCTTGAAGGACCTACGGAAGCTCAGAAGTGATGAGCCAACCTCATCTCGGGAGGGAAAAGATTCTACAATGCAGGCACCACAGCAGAAAAGGCCTGCTGCCTAGGGACCACCAAATGTACCTCCCTAGATGAAGGAATCCATAACATGCCCTCTCTGGTGGATCTGGTGGGATGGGCCGATGAAATTGGGGAGAGGCAGTCCCTCAAATAACTCAGTCCCATGCCACAAAGGGCTTTAAAGATCAGCACCAGCACCTTGAATTGGACCCACAAACAAATTGGTAGCCAATGCAGCTCATGAAGCAGAGGTGCAACATGTGTTCTATCAGAAACACATATACTGTAACTGCTCATGCCACTGCATTCTGCACTAGCTGAAGTTTCCAGATACTCTTCAAGGGCAGCCCGTGTAGAGCGCATTGCAGTAGTCCAACCATGAGCTGACCAGGGCATAACCATGAGTAGAACTCCTCAATCTAGGAATGGGCACAACAGGCGCACAATATGAAGTTGTGCAACGACCCTCCCAGCCACAACTGCCACCTGCTCATCGAGCAGGAGTCTTGAGTCTAGGAGGATCCCCAGATTGTGCACATGGTCTGTTTGGGGCAGTGCAACCCCAGCCAACACTAAATATGCTGTAGTCCTGGAACTGGAGACCCTCAAAACCCAAAGCCACTCAGTCTTGCCAGGATTCAGTTGTTCCCCATCCAGACTCTCCCAGCCTCCAGACACTGGGGTAAGGTGTTCACAGCACTGCCTAATTCGCCAGGGGTTGAGATGTACAATTAGGTGTCATCAGCATACTCATGATACCTCACCCCATGGCAACAGATGAGCTACCCAGCGGTCTCACATAGATGTTGAAGAGGAGAGGAGAGAGCCTCGGCCCATGTGGCATACCACTGACTGGAATCAACCCCAGAGAAAGGAGGTGAACCAGCACAGCACCAAGCCACCCACCCCCAATCCTTTGTATCAATCCAGAAGGATACCATGGTCGATTGTATCAAAAGCCACCAAGAGGTCAAGTAAGGCAAGGGTGGAAGCATAGCCACCATCCCACCCATGCCAGAGATCATCCAAAAGCGCAACCAATGCCATTTCCATTCCATACCCAGTTCTGAATCCTGGCTGAAAAGGATCCAGATAATCAGCTTCATCCAAGGTCCTCTGAAGCTGTTGTGCAGCCACCTTCTCGATCATCTTCCCCAAAAAGGGGAGGTTGGATACTGGATGAAAATTGTCCAGTATCATGGGGACCAGCGATGGCTTCTTGAGGAGCAGGCGAACCAAGCCCTCCTTAAGAGGTAAAAGAACACCCTCTCACTCAAAGAAGAATTCACCACTGCTTAGAAACCATTTGCATGACATCCCCCTGGCTGCTTTCATAAGCCAGGAGGGGCATGGATCTAAAGAGAAGGTGGCTGAGCTCACAGTCCTGTCCACTTCCTCAGGTCCAATAGGTTCAAACCGATCCCAGATAACTGGGCAAGACTCCACCCTAGGCATCTCCTCCAGATCTGCGCAAGGCCAGCACCAACTGCTAGCGAATCTGAGTGATTTTGTCTGGCAGATGTTAAGCAAATTCCTCTGCACATCCTTGCAAAAGGTTCCCTGGGCCCCCTTTACCCATGAGAGCTAGTGTCACCTAAAACAGGGCTGAGGGGTGGCAATCTGCAGATACAATACTGGCGGAGAAGTACTGCTGCTTCACCGCCCTTACCATCATGAGGTAGGCCTTAATAGCGGCTCTAACCCATGTTCGGTTCAGTTCGTCCTTAGTTGAGCACCAGTGATGCTCTAGATGTCTCTTCTCTTGTTTCGTCTCCCTCAGCTCCCTCATAAACCATGGGGAGTGGGGAATCCCCAAGAGGGGAGAGGTCGCATAGGCGTGATCCAATCCAAGGCCTCAGCTGCTCCTTTATTCCAAATAGCAACCAAGGCTTTGGACTGACCATGCAGCAGACCATCAGGAACAACCCCCAGGTCTTTCTAAAACCCCTCTGGGTCCATCAGTCACCAGGGGCAGACTAATCTAATGGGTCCCACCTCCCTGCAGTAGATAGCAGTGCCAGAGAATACCATGACAATCAGGATGTGATCTGACCATGACAAGGGGGACACCAAAAGCTCCTCCAATTGCAGATCACATAGCCACTGCTCCAACAGGAAAACTAGAGTCCCGTGTTGGGCTCTGGATGACCTGGGATAGGCCCATAGCCATCATGGTGGTCATGAACTCCTGAGCTACCTCAGAACCCACTCCCAGGGAAGAGAAATTGAAGTCCCCCAAGACCATAAGTCTGGAGAGGTCTGGAGAACTCCACAGCCAATCCGGAGATGGAATCAAGGAGCTCAGGCAGGAAGGCTGCTATGCAGCAGGGAGGCTGGTACAACAGCAACAATCCCAACTGATCCCTAGAGCCCAGCTTAATGAACAGGGTCTCACATCCAGTGACCTATGGAACAGCATCCCTGAAAGCTGTGATTCTTGGATGACAATTGCCATACCACCACCCCTGCCATGGGTTCTCAGCTGGTGCTCCACTTGAAACCCGGCCAGGCACATCTACAAAAGGGCCACCCTCCATTCCGGGCCCAGCCAGGTCTTGATAATACATGCCAGGTTGGCCCTTGCATCCATGATCGAACTGCAGATGAGGGAGGCTTTATTATAAACTGACCTGGCATTTAAGAGCAGCAGCTGGAAGCCAGGGCCTCTGATGATTTGTTGTCTGGGTAAAGGGGCTGAGATCAAGGAGCTGGAATGCAAAACTGGTATAAAACATTGGTCCCATGTTCCCCAGGAGTGGCCCACTCCTTGCCTCCCATCATAGCTCCCCATGCCCGTCACCACCATAATGGCCTGCCCATTTCCCCCAAAAGGCCACATCATCCTCCCCTCCAGGCGCCCCAATTCCCAAGGCTGGAGACCTTCCATAGTGACCAATTGCATCCATCCCAGGGAGGGGAAGCCAGGCACCCTGAGGCACTTTAGCTTGGTTGGCTCTCAGTGCCATTGGGGCACCCAGCACTCCCCCCACTCTACACACAAACACCCACAAACATACACAGACACACTCACACTAGCATCTACAGGAACCCACTTGCAGCTGCTCTAACCCACTGGTTACGGGTTCCCTTTCCATTCATCCCCACCCAACCAACACCCTCCTCAGGCTCTCATCCTGGGGGCGGGGGAACATGCAAACAAAAGCACTCCTCCCTCTCTTTGGAGCTAACAGAGGGAATGGCTCTAGAGGGGGAAAGGGTTCACAGCAGACTGCCACTTTGATGCTATTCCACTCCCCACCCACCCACCCCCAGTCACTGCCAAAAACCCCAGGCTCCAAACTGTGGAAGTTGGATGGAAGGCCCCATACAATCATCCACATGGTGAGAGACGCCGGCAACAAAAAGATGGAAATGTAGCACAGCACAATGGAGGCAACCTGTGCCAGGTCCAAAAAAAGTGGCCAACACGACCACAATCCTGGCACAACCCCAGTCTGTCCTCAACCCTCCTCTGGGCTCCAGGCATTGTTAATGCCAGCAGAGGGCCAAAAGCAGAGCAAACATATCAGCCATGGGCGTGGACTATCTTCTAGCCTGTTCCACTGACTGTTTTGCTGGCCCATCCTCCAGCTAGCTCCATCCACCACCAAATATCCCATGGCAGCCAGGTCACAATCCAAGCCTTCTACTGTGGCCCAAAAAACACAGCAGCACTTGCTCCAGCCACCTTGCTCTGACCCTTGCTCTGGTGGCACTTGCTCCAGCCCCAACCTGCAATCTCAGCTCTGACCCATTCCTCCAGCCTTGGAACCTCTTGGCACACCCAGCTTCCAACAACTCCAATGTTCTCAGCTTGTGGGTGTGGCAATTTCCACTTAGCACACAATTATTTATTGTAACTTCCCTTCCACAGACCTTTTATGTACATGCATCCTGTTCAAAGCATGTACCCATCCACCTCCCCCAATTCACACAAACCACATAGCCCATCCATCCATCCATCCATCCATCCATCCATCCATCCATCCCTCCTGCCTAAACTTATCCTTTTCAGGATAGAATATCCATTAAATATGGAAGACTATAGGAAGCAGCAGCAAGGGACATGAGAAAAACAGGAAAATAAACTCAGAAGTCAGTGGATCTATGGAGTTTGTTGGCTATTGCATTTTTTAAGGCCATTCTATGCTCATGACTCCAAAGTGGTATATACACCTGTTTGTCTGTCTCTCAGTATCTACTGGCCTCCTCATAGTGATTACTGTTTCTTCTTCTCATTCTTCTCCATGCTTTTCAGTGGTGACTGCCTGAAAAAACTTTGTTTGCTGGGGGAGGAGAGGTTGCAGGACAGATAGAGAACAGGCAATGGGTTAGTGAGCTATCCAGAAGCATTACTATAAATAAAGATGGTGTTAGAGATTGCAGCATGCCAGCTTCCCATTTAATTTCTTTTAATTGAAAAAAAAAATCAGGCGGGAGGTGAACTTGTTAGGTGGCACAAGAGTTTTCCATAGATACCATGTGCTGTATTTGGTTTCCAAATTGCATCTGTACGAATATCACCTCCCCATGTTACCTTTAAAATAAACTTGATATGCAATAGCTGCAAGCAATACAGTTCACTCAATACCTGGTTTTCATCTTTATAAAAAGCTGAACTATGTGTCTGTAAACCCTGGTCTACTTATGGGATAAATCTTCCAAGTAACTAAGCCCCAAACAGATTCTATTTTCCATTCTAGGATTTTTAACATTGCTGCTAACTCTTTGTGGGGTTTGGCCATTATCACTGTTAATACAAAGAAACATTGAAATTAATTCTAAGGCACTGAAAATGTTTGTAATGCAGCAGAATGTCAGTCGGAACAGCTCTGGATATACAGTGAACTCTTCATTGAAATCATAAGAACCAGACAGGAAACTTCATTGAAAGAGCCAATCAGCAGTGTAAAATGCTGATATTGAGTAATGTCTTTGATGAGGTTTCTAATTATGCCAAGTGAGAAAACATAACTACATCAGTTTCATTAATTTAAGGCATAATTTTAAATTTGGCAAATTCTGTTGGAAAAGTGAGGAACTGCATTGGGGATTTTGAAAATGATATTTTCTTGTGAAAGGGTTTAGTCTTAAAAAAACCTCAAGGCTACTATTTCTGCATAACATGTGAATCCCATATTTTTCACTACAGGTTGCTACTGTTCCAAATGTTATATAGCTATGAATTATTTCTTTGTCCATCTTTATTACACTAATTAGTTCCTATCCTCTGGATAAAGTTAGAAGTGTTTCCATTTATAAAAGAAAAGAAATAACAAAAATAAACATTGTCTGTCCTCAAGAGCTACAAGATAACCATGTAAATCTAAAATCACAAGATATAACTCATGAAGACATCTCCAAAAAAGATACTGAAATGAAAGATAATTGTGCAAGAGCACAGTTATGCTCCCAACAGGCTCCTATTTAGTCTAGTATCACTTTGAAAGGAGAGAATCCTGCTGGATTTCATTCAAAAATTTGCATTAGTATTGATATGGATTCTAATTAGACAACAGGATAGAAAAAAAGCTTTATTTGGGTTAAAAACATAAAAACGTTTAGTTTTTGCAATGCCATTAATACCTATATATTTAAAATACCTACTATCTACATTTTAAATTTTATATTATGCATCACACTATTTTCTCTACCTCCAAAATACCAGTCTAAACTACACTGGGGAAGTAATAAAATTTACTTCTTACACAAGTTACCTGGGTGTTGGAATTGCTTTTAATGCTTCATTAAGAAAACAGAAGATATTTATGGTGATCAATGACTGGTTTCTGTTGGAGACACAGCATACCTTTCAGTAGCATAATTTGGGGGGATTTGAGTCTGCAAACAAGGAGGCTATGCATGGAGCCCATAGGCTGGAGATGGTGCATCCCTGGCATAAATGGTGGAGTTAACACAACTAGGTCTGTCTGCAAATGTTACAAAGTTTCAGTTGCAGTACTGTAAGGGGTGAAAGACATTATTACAGCCTCACTGGTGTAACAACATGAAGCTTAATAAAGTTTGAATATATACTTGCATTTTCTGAGACACCAAGTGAGTAAGAAATATTTTATTGCCAGCACAGAGACCTTGGTACATGCCTCTGGATGTCCATAGCCTGCTCTAGAATTTAGAGGACTGGTCTGAATTTTCTTGGATCTCTTTTCATAACTACTTCAAACTGAAGCTACTGATTCAGAATTTCCTAAGGCTGGAATTTCATTACATCTCAAATGTTCACAAACACCCTGACAAATTCTAAGATGGTTGGAACTTATTAAAATAATTAGAATTTACTTTCAACATCCATGTTTAATATTTGTGACTGTTAGGAGAAGAAAGGCTTGCTAATCATTCAGGCATTGACAGATGGTTATTTTCTTCTGTAACTGGTCCAGATTTCTGAAAGAGCTTGAACATACAAAACAACTGATGAATTCAGTATCTGCTGAAAGACTTCTTAAAACTGGAAATGACTGCTTATTTTTCCAAATAATTATTTTGATCTGTTTTCTTTGCTAATTATTTGTTCTGTTCTGTTCTACCTCTCTCCTGATTAAATCCTCTATTCTTTACAAAATATGATCTAAAGAGAAAGAATATATATTCCTTACTAGGTATCAAACTGACATATACTCTGTTTTTGATAAGTAACACTATGTGGAAATACTTGGAATCTTTAATAAAGGGAAAGGAATGGAAGGAGTTTATGGAAAAGAGAGAGAAAGATTTTGCAAATCTTTCTGGATTGACATGTCACAAAGTATTAAGATACCATAGAATTTCACTGGCACATATAGTACACTGTGCCTTGATTTATAATTTATATCAAATCCTTTATCATATGATATTGTTTACCAAAAAATACAGCATAGAGATAGAAAAAAACCAGGAGTCCAGTAGCACCTCCTTTAACTAACAACTTTTATTAAAAGGCATAACCTATGCCTTTTAGTAAAATTTGTTAGTTGGAAAAGGTGCTTCCAGTCTAATGAAACTGATCAGAACAAAGCAGTAAAATTCTTTATCATCAACTTGAAATTCTACAAAATAAATTGAATAGGTTTCAGAAGAAATCACTATTTTTAACAATTTTTAACATATTGTTCCTTGGGTCCATAATAATTCTTTATTCCAAGTTTGGACATACAATTTTAATAATTAAATGTTCATGAATAATAATAACAGTAAGTGAAACTATTGTGTATGAAAATATTGTTAAAGAAAAGTTACAACTGTAAATTAGTTAAGACAACTACAGGCATGCAAACATTAATAGCAGAGAATCAAACTCATACGAAATTATTCCTCTGAACAAATTCCAGCCCTCACAATCCCTTAATCTAATAAAGAGGCAGTTTGAAAACACCAATAGGAAAGAGGATACTAGATTTACCTTAAAAAAAGAGAAGAATTTGAACACCCAAAACTTCAGTATGTCTCATTAAACATAATACATATGATTTTCTATGGATCCAAGTAAAATGAGTACTATTTGCCTTGATAATAATTGCAATTACTTTACAGTGGCAGAAGCAAAACAAATAAAGTACTATATTATTTTATATTATTATAAAAATGTTTTGGAAAGAACTATTCCATGTAGTGTGATACTTGCCATAATTATTCAGAAGTAAATCCACTCTGGTCTTCAAGCTTTACCAGCAGTGTACCTAGGATGTAGTCTTAACAATTTAATACTATTCCAAAGATCTGAATTTATATTTCTTATCAATTAGCTCCCAATGACACAGTGATTTTTTTTAAACAGGATAATCACTGAAGTAATGTCTTTCTGTCACTGTGTGTGTGTGTGTGTGTGTGTGTGTGTAATTTGAAACAAAATCACAGGATTTATGCATGCTCTCCAGTGCTCCTAATGTAATTGTTTGGGCCCTCACGTACAAATCAAAATTAGAGGAAGTTTTGAAAAAGAATAGAATTGAAATAAGTAATTAAATTTAATGTCTTAAATTTGTTATCGCTGCCCACTCCATTATGCTCTGTAGAAATTACCATTGTTAAAAATAAATAAATAAAAGCAATCTTCCTCTTTATTCATAAATAATGATTATTTAAAACATTAATAACCCCTAAGCGCATGAGAATGTGCCATTCATTTAAGTGAAAGCTACCAAAAAGCAAATGGTTTTAGGACTGGGGCCTAAAAATGAGATAAGTACCTGTCCTTAGGAAATGAAACATCAAGGGTTTGGTAAGGCCTACAGGAATAAGTAATTAAATTACAGGTTTCAGTTAAACAAAATCACTGATGATTCTAATTTTTCACATGATTGAATTTATAAGGCAATATACATGCACACATAAACATAAACATACGAGATTTCCCCTTTTTCTAGATATATTTAATTAGCTAGCTGTACACACACGAACTAGAGAGAGAGATGCAGATATAAAAGCTTTTTTAAGTCTATACATTTTAGATGTGTCGAGAATAACATTTCAAAGGAGGACAGAATCCAAAGCAATAAATTGGCCATCTACTAAGAACAATTGTAACGAACCTAGTCAGGTGATTTGAATTTTATCTACTATTATTAAAAGGAAAAAAAAAAAACCCAGCTTACTTGAAGATTCTGCAGTGTGTCTGTGTGGCTGATTACCTTTTTCTCTGTTCTGAGTCAAAGTACTTCCACTGGCCATGCAAACAAGCTCTAAATCCGTATCTTCTCTCCTTACAGGGCTTGTCTGGAATCAGTGAGAGAGAATGTACACAATCAAGAAACAAAATATGACATTTTCTGAATGCAGCTCACATTACTCTCAAATAAACAAGCCAGCTCTGTCAAACAATCTTCTTCAGAATGATCCCACAATCCTTTATTGCTGCCCATTCTGAACAAATGCACTATGTCAAAGCATTTTTGTAAATAGGAGGCGATCTTAAAATTGTGGTTTGTGATCAGAATCAGTGCAGCAACAAAAGACAACATTTTAGTACTGTAATTTTGAAGAAAATAAATCTTGCAGACAACTGATGAAACCTTAAACAGCTTAAGATCATTTACTGAGTAGCCTATAATTTAAAGTTGGAGCTGAATGCCAGAAATGTTATATTTATTTTTTTTGTCATATTTCCATTTAATCCTATGTAAGTATCTGTTCTATCAGTCAAACAACTAGTAAATTATTTCATCTTCACTATAGATAGATAGAATTATTGGTATGCATGCACTTCAACTATAAGCACATTTATATTTTAAGTAAGAAAAGGATTACTTTCACATAAGGATCATAGCTTTTGAAACTAAAAAGTGCATTTAATTTGATTTCTACAATGAACACTGCAAATGTAATATTTATGAAATCTGTATGTGTGCATATATAGATATCAATAAATAGCAATTTACATAGGGACTGATATTTATGGCAAAATCAGTGCAACTATAAAAACTACATGTGAAGCCTATTGATATAAATAGGAGCTAACTGGCTAATTAACTCCCCCCACCCCACCCCCACCCCAAGTTACTGCAGCTAAGTCTTTTGATGGAGAAGAGAGATCTTATTATGTTGATCTCTAAGTGTATAACTCTGAGACTGAGAACTGAATGTTTCAATACTACCAGTATGTTTCTTTGGAAAGACTAATTTTGGAAACATATTTAATCTGTTACCAAAAAAGAACAGTGCCAGTTCAAAATGTTTGATTTTTTTTTTTTAACAGTTTGCAATCTCATACTTTAGGGATAATGATGCTGTAATTGTGCAGGCCCACTGCTTAAGTTCCACAAGGCAATTCCTAGCCTACAAGTTCATATTTTATAAAGTGATATCATATAATTAGCAAGATTTTTATCTCATTTTATTCTGTGACAGTGGAATCATCTCTCTGATTAGATTCGAAGATGTGATGTTCTTGTGACTTGCTACAGAAACACATTACTGCTACGTGGACACTATTCCTGGGTTCTATTGTACTGATAACTGTTTTTAACTTATTTTATAGCTTTATTCTGTAACATCTCGAGCTCTGAAATCCATAACATACATATTTTAACTAAATAAGAAAAATATATGTGGTGAGAGTAGTGTCCCACTGGCTTAATGAAACCATTTTAGTGAAGTGGTTTTCAGCTTTTTGGGAACTTGAAGAAACCAACCTTTTGGACAGTTAGCCATTTAGATTGTAATCCAAAATTCATTTCTTAATCCAAATTTAGGGATTAACCAGCCTCCTAGACAGTTTTGCTTGTTTATTATGTTATTCTTTGTTATGGAATTAAGCTGGATCAAAAATAGTTATAACTGTGTATAACCAGATTACTTAGTCATAAGTGCTTAACTCTGAATAATTATAATGGACCACTTGTAATTATGCAAATCTCCCAACTTCAGGAGTCCTCAATCAAAGATCCAGCATTTCATCAACTAGGGTGGTAGGGACCAGAGATAGGGTCTGCTTGGTGGTGGTTCTTCAGTCAGTGCTCCCAAAGGATATATGGTTAGTTATATCTATAGTTTGATGTAGTGGTGAATGGCACCATGCTAGAAGCCAGGAGACCATGAGTTCTAGTCCTGCTTTAAGCACAGAAGCCAAAGGGTAACTTTCAGCTAGTCACTTTCTGTAGAGATTAAGGATGACCTTGACAGAGATAGGTGAGATCCATTATCAAAGTGATAAGGTGAAAAACATACCTTAGAGCCAAAGCAAACAGAAAGTATGTGGAAATGGCTCAGACAGACACTTCCCTAATTCATATGGATATAAGAAGGGGAAGAGGTATAGCACAACCAGACTTGTAGGACTGATGTCAGCCCCATCAGGTAGACCAGACCAGAAATCAATTCCATAGGAAGGCGAAAACTACTTTTATTGAGAGCGGCCATAACAGAATCTTGCAAGTCTGACTGTGCTATACCTCCTTCTTTCTTATAGTTTGTCTGAGTCTCTTCCACATATTTTCTGTCTATTGTGGACTTACAATATGTTTTACCCCTTGTCATTTTGGTAACAGTCAGTTTGGTGGCTGTTCCCTTGTGAGGTGCTGCAGGGCTGGGAAAGGTCATCCACTGATTCATCAGTATACTGATGATACTCAGGGTACATAACCAGCCCATGCAGTGCTTAAGAGGCTGTGGAAATCTTGTCTGGTATCTATAGGCTGTTGGGATGAAGCAACTGTAAGCTATCTTTAAGGGATGAAACAAAAAGCTGAACTGAAGCAAGACAAAGTTACCATTTGTTCATCAAGATTTTTGTTGGCTGTGGTGTTTTCTCTTGAGGAGATCCTTTTGGATTTACAGGTATTGCTGCATGGATAGGAAGCGACTATGCCAGAAGGGCCTTTTCTCAGCTTTGGCTAGTGAACTAATTGTGGTCCTACCTAAAGGAGAAAGATTTTGTGATGGTATCTCATGACTTCTCTGGATTACTGCAATGTAGTCTCCATGGAGCTATCACTGAGAAACTGCAATTGGTGCAAAATACAGCAGCCCTCTTTTTGGCTGGCATTTGTTACCATGAGTATATTAGATCTGTGCTATGCATCTTGTACTGGCTTCTGATAGGTTTCTGAGTACAATTTGAAGTGCTGACTTTAAACTATAAAACCCTACATAGGTTGAAGCCTAGGTACTGTCACTGTCCCTGCATTCCCCCAACAGTTACATATGGCACCCACCGTCCTGGGGTTCTGGAAGACCCTTAAGACCTGGCCCTGTACCAGGTCTTGGGTTGGTATGTTTGTGGAGCTTCTGTTATGTTTTTATTGTTATTGTTGATTTTTAATCTGGGCTGTTATATTTTGTTGTTATGTTTTTAACTGTTTTTATTGTATATTCTAATGTTGTAAGCCACCCAAAGTCTTTTGGAGTGGGCAGCCATAATAAATTAGAAGGAGGAGGAGGAGGAGGAGGAGCAGCAGCAGCAGAAGCAGCGGTGGTGGCGGCAGCGGCGGCAGCTTCCCAAACAGAATTAACCAATCCAAACTGTCCTTCCCAGGAAGAATTGCTGAAGTTTCCTCACTTTTGTGAGGTGAGGAGGGCTCACTGTTTTTCAGTAGCAGCATCTGTTCTCTGGAATAGCTTGCTTCTATATGTTAGATTAATCCTTAACTGGCATCCTTCTGGAAGTTGGTTAAAATAGCTCTTCTGGAGGAAATCTTCATTTCGATGCTGCTGTGGTTTTTTGGTTAGTTGGTGTTGCTCCATTTTAAACTTTAACTTAATGTAATGTTTATTATTGTTTACTATGAATGTTTTAACAATTTTAGGTATATTATTAATTGTTAATGTTAATCACCAAGAGTTCTTGTGGATGATGTATTTTTAAACTCTTCTAATCCATATAATTTGCATGAATGATTAAAGAAATACTTTTATCTGTAAAGTAGGCATAAACAAGCCACTAAGGAAATAATCAAAAATCCAGAATGTCCCAATCCTTGCCTCCCTGAATAATGTAGACCCATTGTTACTCTATCCATCATGGTTTTTGCCCTATTGAAATATCTGAAATGTGGCTTTTGCCCACCAAAAGGCTGCTCATCCCAAGTCCAGAATAGCCATTATTATTATTTTTATTATATTTTGCACTGAAGTTCATACAACAGGCAGAATAGCATGTCTGCAAAAGGGTTTACACTAAAGCCAAAGTACTGTGAATCAATAAAATATCTATCTTCTTTATCAAACTTCATTAATTATCAGACCAGCAATCAAATGAACATCTAGGGCTGGGGTTCCTAAGATGAGCTCAGGCTGCCATTATGTTTGCAGAGAACTCTTTTGATGGCCACCCTTCTACCTTATCTGATTTTTATATTTTAACAAAAGTGTAAAGTGTAAAAGAAGTGGGAAGCTGGCATACTTCAAAGCAAAGCCCCACCCACCAACTTTATTTCCGATAATGCTTCTTGGTCCAAATAGGCCCAGTAAGCTTTCTTAGAAAATAAAAATGATAAGCAACTGCAGCCCAGTGCACAATTTAAATGTATGCCCTAGAACTGTACCCATCCAATGAAAAAGTAATCAGAATAGTATGGATGGTCTTATCGGTGTGGGGCAGGGGGGAGGGTTGGTTAGATTTGTGGCAGATAGCTTTTTGGTAAATTGGAGCTTTATAACTGGTTATATTCCCCATAGCATTTATTTCGTGAATAGTCAAGTCCCCAAGAAGCTAATGTCATATTTTCAACATTCCAGATGAGTCCACCAATCCGAAAAGACTAGGGATGTCTACACTAAGTCATTAATAATAGGCATAATTAAACCCTCATGCCAATCAACAGTTCTCATTTTGTGACCGCCATTCTTTACTTTATGTTTTGCTGACCACGGTTCAGTGATATGGCATGAAAGCAACAAATATGATTACTTTGCCATGAGCAAGGTACAAAAAAAAGGGTCAAGGGTCAGCGGTCAAGAGTCCTTCTTTGAATCTATAGTGTTTGTGCAAGCATTTGTGCACACACATATACAAATTTTCCAATTTGGTATTCATAGTTGCAACCATGATTTAAAATGCAGAAGTATAAGGAGTGTGATTTATTTGCTCTACAAAGGCTCCTGGCTTTACCTCTATGCTGTCTGAAAAAAACCTTTCCTGCTCAGTTTCAGGTTCTTAGTTAGGCACTTCTTGGGGATTTTCACAATGCTTTATCCTAGGAATCCATAGATAATAAATAAACAATGAAAATGAAATTGTGCAGCCTGATAGCTCCCAATATATGTATTTTTAATCAAGTGTCTGCTTTTGGAAGCCAGTAAAATGGATTTTTTTTCAAAGAGGTTTAAGAAGTACAAGCATAAATGGATAAACAAGCTGGAAAACAGATACTAGGACCTACTATTTATGCATTTGCTTTTCTGCTGATGGGCCCATAATACTCATTTTTCATGACCTAAGAACCCTGCCAGCTACAATAGGAATGTTCATGTATGTCTTCCTGAAATTAGAAACTACACTTTATCTAAATATACAATTTACACAAAGGGTGACAAATTTCACTTGCTGGAGCCTTAAAAACTGTAAAAAGTTATAAAATTACAGAATTTAGAATCCAAATATACATATTTCAGAACTATTACAACACAATCCTATGCATCTTCATTTAGAACTAATTTTTAAAATTGTTATTAGTGCTGATAAGCAAGCACAGGACTATAATTTCAATCATTTATTGCGAACTACAATATTATCATTTTATTGTGGAAAAAGTATCTTACCACAAGCTGAACTCTTCCTCCCTTGAGAACTTCTGGATCTATCTCAGGTAAGAAATGCTTGCTATATAGTGATTAGAAAATAGGAATAACATCAGTGACACTCCAACATGCATCCAAATTAATTAAAGTGGGATATATTCCTCTCCCTAGTTAAATAACTTCACAGATTTAGGAATGTATGCCTATTTTTTTAGCAACCAACTGAAACTTATTCTAAGTCTTCTTTGTATTTCAAAAGTAGTCAGCTTTATGTAGGGATGGCATAATGCATAAATCTAAATCCTACTTGGGCACACACAAAAATAGTTGTACAATTCTTGGAACCTGCATTTGTTTACTTGTTGGTAAGTTTAAATAAATCAGTAGAATTTATGTCTGGATAAAGTCATTTAGAAATAGGCTGTAAAACTCCTTCTATTTGGTAAATATTGGTTATCAAATGTTTAGGTCAATATCATTAACAATTTTGGCTCTTGTTTTCAGTGAGTTTAAAAAACATATTTTTAACAATTTAATTAGAACAAATAAGTAATTGGTTACCGCTAGTAAGTATAAGAAAATTCTCAAAATGTAACTTATTGAATAACTACAAATTTATTAAATTTACTAGTTAATTGAAAGCATATCACTGCTGCAATAATCTTGGATTTTGTCAGATAAGTTTACCAGCTGTTTGACCACAACCTTTTCTATAAGGTGCTTTGCAAACAAATTCAAAATAATAGAATCCATTATAACATATAAATTATCCTAATACATGGTACTATAGTTATTTATGTGCCACATAGGTCTATAGAAGTAACTCATTACAATTTAGAAACCATTCAAATTGCATCAGGGGCATATCTTATTTTTGAATAATCTTTTTCTAGATTTTTTAAAAAATTAAAAACAAAACAGCATACCAACAAGTGATTCAAATGCAATTTACATCACTGTTAATAGAGTTAAATGCAAGGATGAAAAAGTACAAAGTTTTAATTTAGAATTTTATTTCCTCATCTGAAATACACACTCAGGCAAGACAATACAAGAAATCAGAACATTTGTTTTGAAGAATAGCATATAACCATAACAATTATTTTTCATCAAAGTGATATGCTCCACTAACTGATGGTTTTAATTTCCATTCTTTAAAATGTAGCTGAAAATGTTCTAAGTTGATTTTCTACGTTTTACAGATCACAGTCAAAATATCTAACTATACCTCATTTTAAGACATTCATACAAGATCTGATATTTCAGGCCAAAACATATTTGCTTAGAATCAACAATCTTGATACTAGTTACAGGACTGCCTATGCCCATAGAATCCACCACACACCCTTAGATCAACAATGGGAAAACTGTAGTGCTTCTGCTGGGATAAATCTGGCATCAGTGATTAATTCTGCTTTCTTATGGTGGGGTCCATACTATTGCCACTAGAACAAGCTGCCTCTGTAAACAAGCCCCCTCCTTATTATAATTTAGGAGGAACTTTAAAAATACTTTACACAGGCTTTTTAATATATTTGTATTTTAATGTTATGAGTTTACTGTTTCAAATGTGTGTGTGTGTGAGAGAGAGAGAGAGAGAGAGAGAGAGAAAGAGAGAAAAGGGAGAGAAACATATATTATACCTTTATTATTGTTTTTATTGTATTTTTGCCAGCTACCCAAAACCATTAGCAGGTGGTACATAAATGTTCTAAACAAAGAAACCCAAATAAAATTAGGATTTGGTATTGCCTTCCATTTGAAATGGTCACTTTAAGTACCTGCTCACTTTAAACCTGAGTACTGGTAAAGCACAGCACTGAAGAGGATTGGTCTAGATGATCTTTGTGATCTCTTCCAACTCTATGATTTCCCATTTTAGAAGTAGTAAACATCAGTAGTTTGTAATTCCTTCAATAACTTTCTTAATTACACCCAAAATGCAATGCGTGTCCAACATGTTGACATTATTAATAAATACTTTTGGAAAAGTTATTCAAATGCTGTGATGTGTCTATACCAACAAAGAACAGAATTGTGCAAGCCATGTTTATTCCTTGTGATACTTTATGAAAGTGAAAGTTGGACTTTGAAGAGGCAGGAATGGAAGAGTGTTGACACTTTTGAACTTTGGTGTTGGAGAACACTGCTGAGAACACTGCTGAGAACACTATGGACAGCCAAGAAAACAAACAAATGAATCATTGAGTGAATCAACACAGAGTTCTCACTCAAGGCCCAAATGACCAGGCCCAGATTTGATACTCTTGAAGTTATATACCCTTCTACCAGGTAGTCCTTGCTTAACGACTGCCCAGTTTAGCAACTGTTCAAAGTTGCGACAGTGCTGAAAAAGTAACTTTATGAATGGTCTTCACACTTATGACCGTCACAGCCTCCTAACGGTCACCTGATTGAGGTTTGGGTGCTTTGTAACCAGCAGGCGTTTATGACTGTTACAGTGTTCTACTGTCACATGATCACCATTTGTGTACTTCACAGCTGGCTTCCAACAAGCAGAGTCAATGGAAAAGCTGCCAGTAAAATCGCAAGTCATGGTCATGTGATGTTTCATTTAACAACTGCGGTGGAAGTGAGTTTGTAAGTCTGTTGCAGTCACGTGATGTCTTGCTTAACAACCGTGTCACTAAGTGACAGAGTTGCTGGTCCCAATTGCAGTCATTAAGTGAGGACTACATGTATTTTATTTCCAATTTAAAAACAACAACAACACAACAGCTAAACAAAGAAAAGCAATAGAAATAAAAAGTGGTTTGTCAGCTATAGAAACCTGAATACTCACAGGATTTTTAAAGGAATAAAAATATTTCTATTTTTGACCTAACTATTCTCCTTTTCTTTATATTTCTCCTAAATGTAGTCCTTCACTTTGGTGCTGGCTCTCCTACTTAGACCATGTTTAGTTCAAAAACATCACCTGCCACATTTTAGCATATCAATGCATCACTTAGTGTATCTGGTTAGCTATTAAGCTATAATAATTTAAATGCATTCCATAATTTGAAAAGTATAGGAAAATATTTTTGTCCTGCATTATTCATGAAAATGTTTCAGTTTCTGACAGAAAAAAAAAATGTTCATGGTTATATTGAAGAGATACTGCATGATGGCATGTCATAGCAATAGCTTAAAAGCTGTGGCAGAATGAGAAGAAATTTTTATTAAATTAATTCTTAACAGGAGCACATTTCGAACTTGACAATAGTACCCTTGGGGGGAAAAAGTGTATTTCTTTTAGAACAATTAAGATGGGTTTTGTGTTACATGATATATTATAAAAATCCAAACAAAAGCAATGATCTCACCATTTTTCATTTCTGGGACTAGCTCCTTCATAATCCCAAACTTGTGTATAAAGCCATTGGCATGTACGTTCTTTACTTCTTTGTATCCTCTCTGTTGAGAAATCTGTGTGAGAAAATTCTTCTCCATTACCTGTGGAGGAGAAATATATTGAGTACTGACCTGTAAAAATTATTTGTCCAACAAACAAAATGGACATTCTGGGCATGGTTATGGAATAGTTGGATCTATCACGTTGGATTTAAAGGGATTTGTTTATAATTAATAGTATTCATAGGATAGGACTTAAATAATAATAGATAATAAAACAGAAAGAGTTAGAGATTTATCTATCTATCTATCTATCTATCTATCTATCTATCTATCTATCTATCTATCTATCTATCTATCTAAATTCATTGGCCACCCAACTCCAGTGGACTCTGGGCAGCTCACAAAACTAAAAAAGACATAAAGACAGCTAAAAATATTAAATCAACAGGCAGCCTGGACTAAAATGCTCTAATAACAAAATCCACAAAACAAAACAGGGGCCATTAAACAAATAACAAACATCAACCCCAGGCCTGGGACCAAAGTCAGGTTTTCAAAGCTTTCTGGAATCCTGGGAGAGATGGCACCATCCTCATCTCTGGGGGGATGTTGTTTCATAGGGTGGGGGCCCCAACAGAGAAGGTATGTTTCCTAGGTGCCACAAGATGGCAACATTTAATGGAGGGGACCTGGAGTACACCCACTATGCTGGAACATACTGGGTGGGCAGAAACGATTGGAGAAAGTGGCCTCTCAGGTATCCAGATCCTATGCCATACACAGCTTTATAGGTAATAACTAAGACCTTGAATTGCACTTGGTAGTCAAGCGGCAGCCAATGCAGCTCACACAGCAGTGGTGACACATGGGCACACTGAGAGGCCCTCATTACTGCTTGCACCACTGCATTCTGAACTAGCTGTAGCTTCAAGGGCAGCCGCATGTAGAGCACATTGCAATCGATCATGTAAGTTCTTTGTTATCTTACTACAATGTAGATTTACAAAATGATCCTTCATGTAGAAACAAAGCTCAAAAGGTATCTGTGCATGTATTAGTTAAAGGAGAATTCTTACTATTTCTTACTATTGCCTTTAAGAAAATAGTAAAGGATAGAAAATAATAGAAAAAGTTAAAGAAATACATAAATAAGTCAGCTTCTATAAATTGCTTCTATAATACCATTTATGTTACGTACTGTATACATAGAGATTTTCCCTTAGATCATAAGAGAGAGCAGTTCCCCTCCTAATGATGGCTTTAACCAGCTGAGATTTAACTTCTGCTTCAAGGGAAGGACCTGTGGCATTCTTAACGGTGCCATTTAGTCATCTTCTGCACTCTCTTCTGTTCTCAGCGGGCCTCAAGATATCCCTGTATTTTCTGGTTTTCCCCTTTGTGTTCCTGGGCCTTGAATCATACCATTTTTCATTTTTACTTCTATCTTAGCCATAGCCAAATCAACACAGAGAATTGGAATGGGCAGTTAATGAGAATATAGGAGATAAGCAATGGGCTACAGTAACAGTAAAACTTTAAAAGCTATTACAATTGCATACTTTTCTTTAATGATGTACAAAATAAGGAGGGAGAAAACTAGGTATAGCGCATACCAAATCCTAGCCAAATTTGATACTTCTATCCAACAGAATGAATCTGTAATACAGAAGGATGAGAAGGAAGAGAACATCTAAACATGTGTGAACCAAATATAGCATCAGACAGAAATGAGGTAATCTCCTATGCAGACATTGCTTCAGAAATGCAGGAGACATTCAAAAGTTACTTTACCAGCTTGCAGCAGCTGGTAAAACTCAATTTAAAATGAAGAAATTCACATTGGAATATGTGATATTATATCCTAGATATGCATACATGTACAGTAAGTCCTTTATTTCTTGTTTTGTCAGTCCAGGAAACTTGAATCCTCTGGCTAACTGTGTAATGTGTAAAAACACTTAGTGAAAGGTGTTGGAATGAACATCCTAATTAATTCCTGATTTTTTATACTGCAAACTTAGATCATTGCTCAGAATCAAGTAACATGTCTAGCACCTGCTTCCTAAAATCTATTCAGGACAGTCTGTAGGAGCACTTAATCGCTTCATGTGATTATATGCTAAGGAAAAGTACCCTTTACTAAAACTTCAAGTCTCAAGAGAAATAAGGAAGACTTTTTTTGTACTTTGGCCATTTTTAATTGTTTTTTTCCCTTGCCATCAGCAACAATAAGCTTATACTGTAGATAAAATTGTTTCTTACATATAAAGAAATATGGTATTATCTTTGAGAAATTCTGGAGATCTCGTGAAGAGCCAAATGATTGGAGTAGGGTAAATGTTATCTCTGGTTTGAAAAAGGGGGAAAAAGAAGATCCAGTGAACTACAGATCAGCCATTCTGAAAATGAATCTGGGAAGATTCTAGACAAATCATAAAGAGAACATTCTGAAGGTACATTGAAAACTACAATTACTATGGGTGTACAAAGCATTTTGAAATTGTTATTTCCAGTTTGGAACTGGCTGTGCTAATTTTTCTGAAGTGTTCTGAGCTTGAAATGGGCCATTCTGAATTTGGAACAATTCCAGATTGATCAGAACAGCCCATTTCAGACTTGGAAAAAAAATCTGTTTTGAACTCAAAACAGGGCATTTTGAGCTCAAATTATTTCAAATTTGAGAACTTTGCATATTCTTAGTGATTAGAAACATGAATTTGCCAAGAACAAATCTTAGCAGAATAATCTTATTTCATTTTTAATTGGTTACCCTCTTTTGTTGACTATAGAACAACTATAGGGGTAATATATCTTTATTTGAAAAAAGATTTGACTAAGTACTCCATAGCAAACTAGATTTTTATTGTGATTGTGGTGCCTTGACCAAAATATGCCAAAACTGATTGCAGGGAATGCTATACATGAGGCTGGTGTATAGCTTACTAAAAAACCTTCTGTGAAAGGTTGACCAAAGCCTTGATGTGCAGCGGGGGTCAATATCTATGGGGTCCATCTGATAATGATCACAGCACATAGAAGATTGAGACTTGCAATGTAAGTACTTCCAGTGGGGATTAATAGCGGCTTAGGTGTCTAAGACAGGTGGACTTCAACTCCCAGAATTCCCCAAGTTGAAGTCCTCCCATCTTAAAGTTGCCAAGGTTGAGGAAGCCTGCTGTAGATGACATTGCAACTGATCAGTGGCTGGCAGCAAGCACTGGCTGTTTACTTGCTCCATATCAAGGAGGAAGCAAGAAATCAACCTATCGGCCCTGCGGATGGCTGTTCTTCAAAAGCCAATCATGGAGAAGGCTCTGTGAATGGCTTTCAGGTTGAGCAGCCAGGAGGCGGGGGATCCACCTTGGTTTGCAGCTGCAGTGCAACCTTTTATGGACACTAGAGCCGACCAAACCTCATTTCTAAACACTAAAAATATAATATTTTTTTAACTTAAGAGAGTCCTTCCTTCACAGCAGATAAGTCCTTCTCTTGGGGCTTATCCTTATTTTTGGGACTCTATTTTTAAAGGAAGAAATAGAGCTTTAATTTGAATCTGATTTATTGGCAAAAGGCTGGATGAAAATTGGAATTTAAAAAAAGACTTAAAAGTTATTTACAGTGAAATGGAAAGATTTATTTGTTAGAAGTTTATTTTTCTGCAAAACTCCATTTGCAGTAACATGGTTTGTTTTTTTCCATGGGAAAGTTTTTTGTTGTGCTGAACGGTGCTTGTTAATCGGCTGGGTTTCTAAAACAGAAGACTGTAAGTTGATCCTTGTTGTGTTCCCTTGGACATGTGCCTGCAATTCCAGCTTGAAAGACACCAGAGGGTGTGAACTGTCTGTTTACTTTCTCTTGTATTTAATTATATGGCTAGCCATTTTACTTGTGCAAAGGGAAAAACAAATTAAAAGATCATGGCTACCAGGAAAGCAGTGAAAGAAATGAGAGAAAGATGAGGCTCTGTAGAGCAACCGTTAGAGGAGAAGATGGTCACTTTAAGTTGACTAAAATCAATGTTTGATGGATTAGGAGCTAAATTTGCAACTTTGGGAAAAAAAATGGAAGAAAGAATAGATAAGATGGACAGTTATGTGAAACAAATAGCTGGAGAGATGAAACAAATCTCTGGAGAAGTGAAACAGGTTACTGAAAGAATGGAAATGTTGGAGAATAAAGCAGAGATCTTGAGTTGGAGAAAGGACTGGATAATGTGGCTTTGTTGGAGTTATGGAAGAAGGAATTTTGCCTGAGATTCAGAGCTATTCCAGAAATTTCAGGAGAAGATATTAGAAGAAGGGTAGTTCAAGCACTGACAGAATTTTTAAATTGTGAAGAAGAAAAAGCTGAAGATGAGATTGATAAGGTGTATTGTGTAAATTCACATTATGCACATACCAAGAGATGTATTAGTACATTTTGCAAAGAAAAGGACCAGGGATCAAGTTCTGCAATGGCATTTTAATACCAGATTGAAGATTGACAATGTGGATATAATTATATTAAAAGAAATTTCCATCAGAATTTTACGCAAGAGAAATATATATATATATTTTTGACGGAGGTATTGAAACAGAAGAAGATTTTGTTTTGTTGGGATAAACTGGGGGGGGCGTGATTTTTACTTTCAAACAGAAAAGATTTTGACTGAATTCTGTTCATAAAGCCAAAGAATTTCTGGAAAAAATTTAAAGGAGACCTGGAGGAGGATGAGCAGACAATCTAAAAGCCAAACATATCCAGAGGAAGATTAAGAAAGGGGATTCTGCATTGGGTGCCACAGGTATAGACTTTTCTAAACTACTGGCTTAATTATGGATTACAAATGGCTAACGTGGATTATAAATGGAGCAAATGCTCCATAGAAGAGAAGTGTTTCTCCATTTAAAAAACTTAAGATGTAACTTGTTTACATGTATCTCATATTAGAAAAAGGGACATAAAATACTTGATTTATAAGAATTTGGGACAAGAATTTATTTTGGCAGGTTCAAAAAAAGTTAATAGAGTTGTGTTATATGTTAATCCACAATTAAAACCAAAATTAGTATTGGCTGATGAACATGGTAGATTTGCTGGAGTACAGTTGAGCTACAGGGAATTAAAACAATTAATTTAGGGATTTTATGCTCCAAATTAAGATAAGGAAAAAAATTTTAAAGGTCTTATGGAAAAAACTGACAAATTTTTCCTATGAAAATTGGTGCCTGATGGGAGATTGGAATGGAGTGTTATACCCACAATTGTATAGAACATTGGAGAAGGAAGTTATAAAGAATCAGGGTAAGCTACCCAAAACATTTGTTTGATTTGATGGAGAATTTATTTTTAATGGATATATGGAGACAGAAAAATGGCACTTCTAAAGAACATGCTTATTTTTCAGAAAGACACAGATCATTCTCAAGGATAGTCATGATTTGGCTTTCAAAGGCTTTGGCTGTATAAATATAAAGCATAAGTGGTATGTTTGTTTAAGACAATTAAGAAAGATTAAGAAAATTAGTGAAGGATACAAGTATGATGAGAGTTCTGAATGTGGGATAGGCCATTTTTTGGTAGTGTCAAGAGTGGATCTTGGGAAAACATTGTCATGGAACTAAAAAAGGGAAATAAAAGAATGAAAGTAGAACTGCAGGAAGAAACAGCATGAGTTCTGTAGTTTGCTTATTGAGTGGTTGTGTGACTATTTTAATGTGTATGTGAAATCCCAGTCATAACCCCAGTTGCTCCCAGTTCATCCTTCCAGACTATTATTTAGTAATGTGTCTAGTAGTGAACGGGTGATCATTAGCTAAAACTGTGATTTAAATACTTTATCCTTCTTCATGCAGAAGTTAATTCTATGAAAACAGACCTGAATGGACATATCTAAGCATACAAATAGCTACTAGAAAATGCGTTTTAATTTATCATATTCATATGGTATCCTAACCACACTGAATAATAGCATATCTAACTTTTACACCAGGAGAAAATAATCCTTTTATTTAAGGAATTAGTATATGGTATAATTATTAAATCAAGAGTACATTAGTAATCCATATTTAAAGTGCAATCATATGTACATCTATTTGGAGTTAAGTTCTATAGCACTCAATGGAGCATATTCACTTTTTTAGAAAAAATACCCTTTTAAAATCAAAATTTTATCAACACATACAGTGGTGCAATTCTTTAGATATATACTTATTATAGAAGCAGTACAGAAAGACTACAGCAACCTACTCTGAGAATCTGGCCTACAGACATAAAATCCTCCTTTGTACTCCCTACTGGTTTTCTCTTGGCCAGCTGCTCAGGATGCCAATCCACATTTAAAAACACCCCATTTCATCCAACCATAGAAAAAGGCTTGATGATCCTTTCTAACATACAATATAGGCACAGCGCTAATTAGAAACACTAGCAAACAAAGAAAACACCACCCAGCTACTCACATGGATTGATTTGGGAATAAATCCCATTGAATTCAATGGAGCTTATATCTGAGTAAACATGTATAGGATTGTACTATCAATCTACAATTTTACATGTTCTGTTAATAATTTCAACGAAATTAGAATTCAAAGTTTTCTTTTTTATAAATACATTAATCTTAACACTTTCAGTATATTGAATATAATGATAGGATCTGTATCAAACATGACAACAAATATTTTCTAATATTAATTAACACTGTTATTTAATATGGATGTTTCAGTACAACAATCTTCCCTGAAACTAAACTAATTAAAAAAAAAATCCAAATAAGTCTTTGTACAAAGGTGGGGTGGGGGGAAGGGCTAAATAAAAATGTGCATATATGGAAACTACATACATTATAAGATTTAAAGAGCTATTTAACTTTTCTGATTTATAGTAATAATTTACCTCCCACACAAAACATCAGTGCTACTGCTGTCAGGGTAAGATTAATAAAGAAAGTAGTTGTTCAGTTATTCGGTTCCTACATCCTGGTTGAATTTCATAGCTTTGTACTACTGTGCCAACATTCAGATCTATATTTAATTTAAAAAAAACAAAAACCAAAACAAAACCTTGCTTGAGGTTGCATTAAAAAAGATAGGTATCACAACAATCTCATTTGTGGTCTGAAAGCAAAGCATAGTAATTGAGATTTTTACTTATAAAAGTAAGTGGTTTATACTTTGTTCATAGTGATTGGAGACTTTGAAAACAAAGTTTACATTAAGGAAAGTGTTTATATATCTAAAAAAATAAATAGGAAAATCACATCTACCCAATATCTTTTTTTTTATTGTACCATTACACTCTAAAACAATGATTCAGAGTCAATACTGTAAACTGGGAAATGAGTACACTTAGAATAAAGCTATCTTCACATCTATGTATAACATATACACAGTATAAACAGGATATGTGTATTGCATATATAAAATGATTAGGGCAAACCAATTTGCACCAGTACACATTTTTGCACTTTCAGCAATAATTACTATGCCTGAAAGAACAAAAAAAGGATTATTGTAGGAGGACTCATAACTTTAATCTATCGATAGAGCCTAATCTTGAGTATTTCTTTTGAAATTTCAGAGATCTTGGATCTTATTACAGCTGAAAATGGCTTTTTGCCTATGATTTTGTCAACAATGTAGCATAATCTATCCCAAAGGACCAGAAAAGCTTTGACCTGTAAGACATTGCATAGGAAGGTAAGCCTGACTACAATTTAATGGCTTTATTAAACAGTATATGTGTCAGAATGAAATGGCCCAGTTCAGACACATATTCCTGGCCTGATTATGGTTTAGCAAGCTGGAACTGAATAATACCTCTACAAGTCCACATTTTGCTGCCTCCCTTCACTGATTTTTGCTGGCGTAAGTGTAGATGCTCCCTAATCTGATTGAGATATGAGATGTTGATTTATTTATCTAGATTTTAAAACCGTGCATTGAAATCATCCTAAATAGCAATTGAATTGCATTTATCCATTTCTAATATATCAGAGAATAGCACAGTCATCCAGAATAAGCATGAAGCCATTTTTGAAAGAGAGAAGACAAAGCCAAGTAAGGCAAAGCAGCAGCATATGGGACGGACACTAATTTCTGAATTTCTAAAATAGATTTTAAAAACTGGGAATGTATGTCTGAACCAGCCTAAGCGTCACATATGTCAATTGTAAGATATGTAGAAGTAACAAAAACAATTGTGTTACTTCCTAGATGTTTTAATAGTGGCAAAACTTTCAATATGCATTTAGGTTGACAAAAACATGGTAGCAACACTTGCTGACCAAGGATTATACTTTTTTTTTTTTTTTTTTTAGTATTCACTTATTTTTATGTGCATTTTTTTTTCAGGGCTGAGGGCTATAAAGGGGAAGATTAAAATATTATTTTATCATTTTGAAACCTATTTATTGACCTAAAACGACGAATAACTAAACACTGGGGGGGGGGGACAGAAAGGAGTTCAGAGACTGCAAAAAAAGTAGTTTAGAGGCTCCAGCTTACTAATTCCTGAGAGAAAGATGTTCTTGGGAGATTTGAGGGACCAGAAACGTCAATGACATTTTGCACCCCTAAGAGCTACTTAACTTCTCCCCTCACACTAATATCTACTTTATCTGTTTTTCTGAAAGAATTAAAGGGAAAAAATATAGATAATAATGATGGAAGATGCTAAATTGGTGTCTTTTTTTTTTGGTTACATGTAGTATTTCAATATAAGCAGTATTTAAAAAATAACCCACAACAGCAACAAAAAACCAAAGTAAACCAGAACGAGAAGCAGCCTCTCTCATCCGGATGTGAAGGGTTGGGCTATTTGGGGGGAGGGGGAGGGAGGAGATTTTTTCTTAATAATAATGGTTCCGTCCCTTTGGAATTTCTTAGCTCTGAACATTCACATGGTGTCCTCCCTTTTATCATTTAGGAAGGTGGTGAATATAACCCATATTTCATAGTACTTTTCATTTATAGACGATTACTATTAATGGGCACAGAGAGTTTTCTGGTTTTTATTTACTGTTGCTTTATATATTGGTTTTATTGTTTGAATGGAAATATTGTAAATGGCTGGGAGTCTTAGCACTCCCAGCCTATAAGAATGGTAAAACAAATCTCTTTGTTTATGTCTCTTTGTCTCTCTCTCTCTCACACACACACACACACTCTTAATAAGAAAGTAGCTTATACTTTATATAACTGTATGATATTTTTATATTTACAAGATGCATGTCTTTAAAACCATAACAGCAGTCAAAAAAGATTTCAAAGAGCACACCAAAGGCACAGAGCACTGTGACAGCTCAAGTAAATTTCAGCAATAGCTTGGCCTACTAGAAAAACCTGACAAAAATCTATGAAGGCAGACCTGGCTAAGAGTCAGGAGTCATGCTTATTATACAGAAGTCCCAGGAGTTCCTTTCAATCAGAGGTCACAATCGAGGCAACAGAAGCAGTGTCACAATATCAGAGAAAGGGCCAATTCAGGCCTGCTCCCTAACAGTCAGTGAGGTCAGGGCTTGCGGCAAATCATTGTATTACAAGGGAATATTCCATGTACACTTTTAGAGCTGTCATCTGAACAAACAGCACTAGGTCATCTATAGGTTAAATCAGATTTTTTTTTTTTGCTAACATTCACTTTATTCCTTATTTAATTATTTAGTTTTCTTACCTACAAGATGGATTCTTATTAACATTCTTTGCTTTAGTTTTGACTTAAGAGTGGTACAGAGTAATTTTGTAATAAATGAATTTTATTCATTTCATAAAAACACTTCTTAATTATAATGGTATTTATTATCCTGTACTACTGTAATGCACTATATAAATAAAAATCAATAGCTACAGGCCATTGTAATTGAGAGAAAGAGAGCGAGAGAGCGAGCATGAGCAGTTAATATTGTTGACATCCCCTTTGTTATGTGAGAGTTTTATTGATAGTTTGCTGTATTCACTAAATTTTGTCCACATATAAAAGAAAAAGTCTACATCAAAATCACATTTCTGGAAATAGGTACCCTAAAAATACTCTCCAAAAACTGTTGGGTGGATTAACTCATTTGTCTTCTCATGCAAAATGAATCATACTGATTCAAAGCTACAGATGGTTAATACATTATATGCTGGCAATACTTATCAGCAGTTGGGGAACAAGAACATTCAGTACAGGTCTTCCTTGTCTTCTCCCACCTTTGAAAAACCTGTCAAAGCTGACCTTAATAGTGCGGTGATTTTGTGGAGCCAAGTTAAAACCTTTACCAAAATATATCTTTCTGGAGAAAATAGCACTGTCAGCTTAGGCACAGAACATTTAGAAGGCCAAGAAATGCTGATAAACTGGGAAAAGACACTGGGAAGTGAGCAGAGGTCTTGGAAAGCAAATGCAAGTAACTGCCTAGAAAGAAACTGTGTTCATGGAATAATGGCCTCTTTGTTCTTTCAAAATCCCATTGTCTTTGTAGTCCTGTCCCATTACCTCAGAGTTACATCTAATCTTTTTACTGACTTCGCTAGGCACATTAAGTGAAATACCTGTTTGCCCTATCCAATCACATATATATTCTAATTGACATGTCTATAAAGAGGCACTATAACCTCATCCCTATTTATGCCTGCCTCTGCCTCTACAGCTGTCAATAAACCAGTGTGTGCTTCGACGTAATGTTTCCTGGTCTCCAGTTCAAATGTATCCCTAAAATATTCTACTACAATAGTCCCCTGTTTTTTGGTCATGCATATGCAGAAATGCAATTATCTATGAGTAGTTGTCAAAAATTGCTGAAATACCATCTGACTCGTTTCTTTGGTACACATGGCTATATTCATAGTGCACATTTAACTGGATTCAAATGTGAAGAATCAAACAGAAGAACATACACTATATAAAACACATTCTCTAACACTCATTAGAGAAATATAAAGGAGGTACATTTTTATACAATCCTATTACAAATGATTTCTGAATCATTTGTAACTGTATAATTTCTCATAAATATTTCTTAAACTATAGTAGCTATTTTCTATTTATGCAGATTTTATGGAAAGTGTAAAATATATCTGACCACATTTCAATATCTAAATTTTGCATTCTGATACAATCAATATGGTGTAGTGATTAAGGTGTTGGACTAGAACCTAGAAGTCTCAAGTCCAGTGTTGCAGCCATTGGGGAAAAATAGATGAAGGAATGTTACATATGCCAGCTTGATACAAATCTAACAAATAAATAAATGGTTGTTTCTTAATAAAGAGGAGAATATTCATAAATATATTATAAATAGATGCTTTGAAGTGTGGTAGACCTTTGATCTTATTAGGACAATTCATCTTTAGCTCCTATCCACAGGATAGAAAAATTAGGAATTTCTATTTAAGAACTTTAGAATCAATGACATTATAACATCAATAAAATGTCCTTATAAGAATCTTCCATATCCTAGTCCTTTGGTTTATATTGAATTTAATTGCTAAGTTAGACGTTTACTGGCATTTCTAGAAGTATTTATATTCCTTTGTGAACTTAAAACAAAATTTGCCCAACTGAGCAAACCCATTAGACTCGGTTCTGTATTCACAAAGACAGAGAGTAAAAACTGCAGGCAATGGGATAATAGTACAATGTCATAATGATCTCAGCAGCAAAAATCTCTGCTGAGGGGAAACAACTAAACAATATGTCAGCTACTGAAAATTCATTGTTCTGTATATGCCACCATATTCGTAAAATAATTTATATTCTGCCAGTTTTTCAATATATACTTGTTAAGGAATTACACAACAGAACACAATCTTCCTTTCTAGAGTAATTCCACATGCCGGTTGTATTTTTCAAATCACCAATGCAAATCAAAATCCTTTATTACATACATCTGTAATTTACAGAAAGAACATTCACATCAGAATTCCATACATGAAAAAAATAGGGGTAGACTATTTAGCCAAACTTTGTAAGTACAGTACAAATAATAGTTAATAAACTTTACAAGGTAAATATTAACTAACCTAATTTTTTTTAATGCAGAATATGGTATACATTTTACTGAATAAGAATACTGAGGGCAAACAAAATGGCATTTATTCAGTTATTTAGCAACTGAATAACTGGGTAATTGGAATAACAGCATTTAAATCCTTCACATTCTTAATCCCAGTCTAGAATGAGGCTCTTTATTTGCCATTTACATTGGAAGAAACATGTCCATCAATGAAAATGGGAGCTTTTCTTCCAAAGCACATAACTGATTAGTTTGGTATTGCTTAAGAGTGAGACTGAAGAATGACAGAAGATGATAAAGCTTTCCTATAAGGTGATAGGTAAATGGACATATACTATTTCCTTTTAAAAGTCATTTTTAAATGGTATCTGATTTCATTTCTAAGCTCAAAATAACAATAAATAGATAAATAGTAAAAAATAAGCATGTCAGGAGTAAAAACTGAGACAATTAATGGACTGATAAAAATAAAGTATGGCATTTTTATTTGTTGTTTTGAAGAATTTTTAGATGTAAAAGCATTATCTTATTTAATATTTCTTCAAACACTCTTACTTGTTTACCTGTCCCTTTCCTTCTCCTGTTAGCTAAATCTATTTGAATTTTAAGTTGTTACTAAAATTATCTGTCTTTTGCACTCTAAGACCTGGGTCACAACCTTACTTAGGGGGAGGAAATAGTCATCAGGTCACTGACTGGTCAGATGAAAAGGATTTGAAATGCTTCAGCACTCAAGATTTATTCTTCCAAATGTCTGCCTTATGCACTATAAAATATGTCAACATTCTTCTTTCCCTTCTATTTATTTATGTGGGATATAGAAAAATTAACAGAGTTTCAGATGACGGGGGCATAAAATTAAAAGTTTAAATAATTGATATATTACCACATGTATATGATCTGATAAAGACTGTAAATTCCTCTTTAATTTTATAGGCAATAAAAAATAATAAATTAATATGAATTCAATAGGCATTTGTTTTTAAAACACAAATGTCTAATAGTTGAATCCAAAAAGTAAGCAACCTGCATGTCTACATCAGAGTTATTATGAAGTCCCACTGGATTCAGTGTAAACATGTTCAGGTTTATGAATATATGCCAGATAATAGACAGAGATAACTGTTTAGCCTAAAATTTAGAGGAGTGTGCAAATATTCTGAGCACAGAATATTCTAACCTTTGAACAGTCATTTCATGTTCCTGGCTAGGAGCAAAACAATCCATGTTCTAAAGTGTTGTCCCAAACTTGAACCAATGCTCTTTTGAATGTACTCATATTTTGTGACCAACTTAAAAAAAAAATCTTACAAGCATTAAAGAATAATAAAAGAAAAAAGCACAGATTCTTCCCAGGTGCCATTGGTTGGTCACTTGAGGGTATAGGAGTGGGGGAGAGTCATTTAGGCTCATATTTATGTATTAGGTACCATATTGGAAATCACAGTCAACTATAAAGATTAGATTCACTGCTGAATCAAACATTATCTACCCAGTCTGCCTTCCTCTCATTCCCCACAGTTAATAATACTGTGTGCTTTTAATTGGTTAGTTAAGTAGCTGAGACTGGTTAAAAATAAAGTGGAGTGATGGAGGTAAACATATTTTCCTACCTGACATTGCTAGTCTACATCTCCCTCTCTCCTGCCAAAAAGTTCCCCTCCTTTACATTTTCTTGTTTGAGGGTAATTTACTTGCTGGGTACACACATTTAGTGTACACCAGTGGAGGCTCACTCACAGTTAGCATCTTCTGTCACAGCCACCCACTAATAATCCAGATAGAAATCCACAGCTAATGTAGATGCTGCTGGATCTAGTTACTGCCTTATTTGGGTGACATGACGTGCATGGGCCTGAGGCCACATGGTGCTGAAATGTAAGTGACTCCAGAAATTCTATCAGCTGGACACAAGAAAAAGCCTGCTGCCTGCCCGGTAAATAAATATATTGCAGTTTTTAAATTCTTTGTGATAGAGAAATTAAACATTCATGGACTTAAATGTAATGTTGTTGTTCCTTGTGTTCTTTGTGTGTTGCATTTCTTTTTTTCAGAGAAATTACCAAATGTAAATGTCTGTACTGTATGTTATAGATAGTTCCATGTAAAACTTGGGCTATCAGTTTGTCACATGCCAAAATTATATTGCTATATTCACTGAGCTTTGCAAGCAGTTTGCCATTTTTTTTTCTTGATTTGGGCTCAGAAGGCAACTGGGAACCAGCAAAGTTGATTAAATAGGAGAAATAATGAAGGGCTTTAAGGATGTTCCAGCAACTGTTCATGCAGCCACATACTAGGCCAGCTAAATTTCTTGTTATTCAAGGGCCTTCCCAAAACAGATCATTGCAATAGTTCTGCCCTGAAAGTTACCTAAACCATATCTCTCTTCCTCCAGGTAGATTGCTTTATCATCTGAAGCTGAATATATCAGCACTGTATCTAGAAAGATCTGCAGACTGTGCATTTGTTTCTTACGTGGGAATGCAACCCCATCCAGAGCATATGTATCTTCTGAATCCTGAAGTTCAACCCCTGATATAAATAAAAACTCCATCTTCTGGGGTCTGGAGGTGTCATCTCTGAGCTTGAAGAAAATGAGAGTTATAGTAGAATTTTGATGACACTAGCTACAAATGTTCCTTCCCATATAATCCTAATGTTGTTAAGATAGACCTTATCTGTTGAATCCTTCTACCCTTCATTACTTTGCTGAGTAGCTATTTAATATCTCTGCAGAGTAATGACTATTGTTCAAAGTCAAGAGAACCTACAGCTGGAGTGGGAAAGGAACAAAGAAATAGCACTCCATATAGCATCAGATAATAAAAGCACATATTAGGAAGCTAATTAAAGCACTCTTACTATGCTGTCTTATTTTATCACCTCTAATGTTTCATGAAAGTGTTTGATTAATTGACATTTTAATCTGATGCTATAGTTATACACTATTTCATTCCTCACCATTCTTTTTCTTTCTCTCTCTTTCAATTTCTACTTGTTATTCATGGGGCATTAGAAAATGAGATACAGGTTTTACTTGAGCAACCACCACCCCTCCCCTTTTAAACAATGAGAAAGCAGACAATTTCAACGATGTAACTGAAGCTTCAACAAATACATGTAAGGGCCCTGCTGTCTTACAGCTTTTCAGAGCACTGCTGTTGTGAACTGGGTTTGCACTCTGCCAGCAAAGCAGCTCTGACCCATGGAGAGCACTCCTTCAGATCAACACTGCCTCAGGCTTTGCTGAGTTCTCCAAGAAGTCTTACATTTCAGGCATCAAGTTGAATTTCTTCTGGAGATGATTAACCCAAACCCATGACAGATTTTTTCCAAGATATCTAACTCTTTATGTTTATTTTATCCTGGCTCTTTTTGGATGTACTGGACACAAGTAACCTACTCATTTTACATGTTAAAGGACTGGTGGAGAGCCATTAATTCCTTAAAATATTTCAATGTGCAATTCTGTGAGCTCACACTAGATAATAAGAAACAAGCTATAGGATTATGATACTTGAGTGAAAGATTCCTTTCTGTCTTGAAATCTTTTTAAAAATGTTTTTAATAATCAGGAGACAGTGATCTTAGGCTTTATAGCTGTAATAATAATTGATGAGACATTACACCAGCCAGTTAAAAATAATGCAGCATCTAAACTAATAAACCAAAAAGTATATTGTGGTTTCCAAAAGCTAATATTGTTTCATAGTGTTGGTAAATCATCTTTAAGTGAAATTAATTTTGAAGATTCATAAGCAGGCTCTACTTTCAGAGGAATTATGAATGTGATAAAACTTTATCAGCCTTTTGATATAATAGAAACATTAGACTACAGCATAATCTTTGTTCCAGATGACTTAAAAATATGTTAGAGTCTCTCTGTATAGTCTCCAAACCTTTATATTAACACACACACACACAGACCTGATACTTACAGAGATTGCATACAGTTAAATTCAATTCATGATACTTTTATTGCCACTCATCAGTTCGTGTTACTTTCTATATAACACAAAATGGAATTTAGACAAATCAAGGAATACGCTAATGACTTAGATTCCAACAGAAGAGGGAAAATGGCAAAGCTACCGATAATATGCATATACTGCAAATTTTACTCAAACTATACATTGTATGTATTCTGGAGGATTTATGGAAATTACTTTATTTCTATGGACTATATTTAACAAAATAAATAAGTACCCGGTTAATCAGTACAGGCGCCCCTCAGGGATGTGTGCTCTCCCCGTTGCTTTTCTCCCTCTACACCAATGACTGCACCTCAAAAGACGCTTCTGTCAAAGTTCTGAAATTCGCAGATGATACAACTGTCATTGGTCTCATTCGAAATGGTGATGAGTCAGCATATAGACAGGAGATTCAACAACTGGTCTTGTGGTGCAATCATAACAACTTGAGACTGAATACACTCAAAACTGTGGAGATGATTATGGAGTTTAGGAAGAACGCTTCTAATTCCCTTCTCCTTACTATACTCGACAGCCCAGTATCAGTAGTAGAGTCCTTCAAGTTCTTGGGTCCTATAATCTCCCAAGACCTGAAATGGACGCTTAACATCAGAACCATCATCAAAAAGACACAACAAAGGATGTTCTTCCTGCATCAACTTAGGAAGTTTAAATTACCTCAGGAGCTTTTGGTACAGTTTTACAGAGGAATCATTGAGTCTGTTATCTGTTCCTCTATAACTGTTTGGTTTGACTCCATAACCAAACAAGACAGATACAGACTCCAATGGATAGTTAAGTCTGCAGAAAGAATAATTGCAATCCGCTTCCTTCTATAGAAGATCTATATACCGTGAGGGTTAAAACGAGGGCGGAGAAGATATCTGCAGATCCCTCTCATCCTGGACATAAATTGTTTCAACTTCTTCCCTCAGGATGGCGCTACAGAGCACCGTATGTTAAAACATCTAGACACTGGAACAATTTTTTCCCTCGTGCCATTGGTCTGTTGAACACCTAATTAATGCAGCATGACATACCAATTGACACTGCATAAGATATGACTGCTAAGATGTGACTGATAATGCTCTGTTAAATGTGAATATATGTTGGATAATAGCTTCTCCTTTTAAAAATGAATATATGTTAGTCAATAGCTGCAGTATTATTATTCTCCAATTCTCCTCTTCTGACTGCATAGTTTTAGTATATAACGCTATTTTTTATTATTCTTTATTTCCTGATGCTATGCAAATACACTGAGAGCTCTTTGCACTGAAGTCAAATTCCTTGTATGTCTAATCATACTTGGCCAATAAAGCTATTCTATTCTATTCTATTCTATTCTATTCTATTCTATTCTATTCTATTCTATTCTATTCTATTCTATTCTATTCTATTCTATTCTATTCTTTCTATTCTATTCTATTCTATTCTATTCTATTCTATTCTATTCTATTCTAAAGAGAGTTTAGGATTCTAATAGTGTTAGATCAGGGAAAAGAGTAGGTTGCTACTTAGTTCAAAAGAAATGCAAACCTGTTTCAGTATAATATCCAAAATAAAAGGGCTAATCTGAGACATGTGAATATAAAACAGAGCCCATCTAAACATGCTCAAAGGCACTTTCCAATTTACTATTAATTCACATATTGACTGTATAAATATGAATCTGTTTATTTAGAGCACTTTTATCTTGTCCTTCTTTCAAAGAATTTGGAGCCTAATACACAATCTTTAGTTTGGTTTCATCTTTCTAAAAAGTCTGCATAATTGGTTCAGTTAGGAGGTAATCCTAAATGATGTTCTACCGCTACATGTATATGAGCACGCAGAACTTCATGGGTTCCTTCTGCATGCTTTTCTTCTGACATGGCAGCAAGGGAACTAGAAGCATCTATGTCTGTTTTTAAATTAACCAGATTTCCCTCTAACAACTGAATTTAAGGAATGCAAGTTGGTTGAAATTATGATTTGATGAACAAGTGAAAATAATCAATGTTTGATCCAGACTTTTTAAAATAACAGTTTAAGTTAGCCAGAATTGCTCTAATTAGTTTAAAACTCAAACCCAAGACCAAGACCAAGCCAAAGCCAAAGTATTATGATAAGAACCAGGTACCCAGACAAATCAAGCACTGATGTACAGAGGTATCATAGAAAACAGAGCTTAATGACAAAATCTGGAGGTAAAGCTTCAGATGGAGTAGCAACAGTTCTGGTAAGAGGGTGAAACATGAGGTTTCATTATGAGATCACTATGTTCCTTTATTGTATGAACGTCTGGCAAAAATATGGGATTCCTATAATTCATATGACCTGCACATTTTGCATCACACCCCATGTGGCAGTTTTGCTATCTTACTATATACACTGTAACAGTGTAAGATAAACACTACAGTAGTATGACTTGGCATTTATCTCTAGCTATTACTGAGCCACTGGTGCATTATTTCAAGAACAGTGTGTGTGCTGCTAAAGTAGAAGACTGGGGTTTGTCAGAAGTGCTTGTGTGCGAGTGTGTGAGTGAGTGAGTGAGAGAGAGAGAGAGAGAAAGGAGAGAGGAATGGGAAAATACTTCCTCATTCTAACAAACGCACAATGCTGCATAATACGGTATATCGTACTAAATGTTCATATTCACTAACATTCATATTCCATTACATAGAGTATACATACATATATTTACTTAATTTTTAGGATTATGTACCAAATAACCACTAATCCTCCCCCCACTGAATAAAAAAAGAATCCCTCAAAAGGACTATGCAAAAATTGTATTTCCCTTCTGGAGTTCTTCTTATCAATATGTCCATCTATAACAGAACCTTTTTCTGTAATCTTTCAATTCATTAAGGTTGAGGGTTTTTTTAAAAAAATGTAATGTATTCATCAATTTGTTTTAAGCAGGTATATGAAGAGCTGCCAGAGTAGCCTATAGACAATTTAAAACAATACAATATAAAGATGAATTCAGAATAATTAGAACCATTCCAGAAAAAGTCATGCTTACAAGACGATCCACTGAAATCAATGGCAAAGTCATAATTAACAATTATCACTGATTTAACTGGAGTTACTATAAGCATGACTAACTCTGGATCCAGCTAATTAAAAACTAAGCAGATCAGCAATAGTTAAATAACACTACTACTACTACATGGATATGAGTTTTAAGGATTTGTAATGCCTGGACCAATAAAGACACCAGCCAGCGATACAGAGTCAGTGTGCTACAAATGGAAAGTCCTCATCTTATTTGCCACCATCTACCTAACTGTTGAAAGCAAAAGGAAATGCAAAAAAAAAAAAAAAAAAAAGGACATTTGTTAGCTGTTTAATGTACTTTAAAATGGTTTGCATAATTAATAAAATATAGCAACCATGGACAAAGTATTGCCCATTCCACTCAGGATAAAACAAAAGATAAGAAGAAGAAAAAATGAAGAGAAGAAAAACTGATACTTGAAAAGAAAACAATAAAATTAGGATGTTCTAGTCATCATGACTAGAACATCCTAATATTATTGTTTTCTTTTCAAGGATTCAACTAGGTGACTGATGTGGGACAGACATGTATCTCCTCCTCCTATTCACTAAACAGATTAAAACTGTAGGTACCATTTTTAACGTAAAACAATTTTTTTCTCTACCTGGTATAATACATTTTATATGCTCCATTGTTTTTTTCTCAGAATCTGTTCACTTTCCTGAAGTATAACATGCATCTATGTGATTGATGCTACATTTCCAGAAAACAAAGTTTTGACTATTTCCCTTATTAAGTATTTTTTGTTACTGTAATAATGGGATCAATTATATTCATATAAAAATACATGGGAAAAGGTCAATCACCGTGTAGTTGTTCAAGGATCAAGGGAACTGAAATATCTTTCCACAACAAAACAGGGACATAATTATTAAAATGATAATAAAATGTTAGCTGTTCATTTTATTTTTCAGTGATATTTTAATAGTATATGAACAATTTTATTTCTTACTATGACATACATTACTCAATGCAGAATATTTAAATCCAGAAAATCTGCAGTATGAAAACATGTTTAATTAAATAAATTAGTCATATGTTCTTACCACAGCATCGAAATTAGGATCAGTTAAAGAGACTGAAAGAAGAATCACTCAGGAAACATGCCATATATTCAGATGTCTTATGATTTTTCATTATGGTGATATATTCCAGTGTAACAACACATTTAAAAAAATCTAATTGTTTCACTTCCTAGGGCATACCCTTTCCAAACTAGCAACCCTTTTAACGGATAACATATGTGTACTTGCTGATGGTGTTAAATTCCACTCTCTATTTCTAACTTTCAAGAAATAAAAGAAATATATTTTGAATGAAGCTATCTCTTCAGTGGGTCTCCTGAGATATTAGAGTTTAAAATTTCTACCTGAACATTATGTGTATACGTATACCAGCATCATTAGCAGATTTAAATTGTCTGCATTAAAGCTTTTCTTCCTGTTAACTAAAACAAAGTATTTTAAGGAAATTGATCCATATATTGGTATGCCTTTCATGATTTTGGAAGATCTGAGCAAAAAAGATAAATAGAATGAAACTTCTTTGCATACCTTGAAGGTAACCAGTTTTTGTAGTCTGTGGCTTCTTTGGTGGTTTCACAGGGGGATGTTTATTTTCATTGTTTTTGAACAACGCCAGGCGCACAGCTGGGTCTAGACGACAAGAACAAGTTAAAATCAAAAGGTCAGATCTTGCTCATTCGTTCCCTGAAAGAAGTATTCGCCTTTTAGCCATTTATTAAGAGAAACAGAATATCTTTGTAGGTTTTACATTAGGAAGGAAAATATACTATTTCTAACATTAAAGAGTTAAAGAATTAAAGTTAAAGCACCTCCATTTCAATCATGTATCTTAAAACAATTATTCTGTAATTTGGCTGTTATATGAAAACTACTATCATAAAACAAAACTGTAATAAAAATACATATATTTGAGTTAATAGTTGAGTGTTCCGGTTTGAACATGTATTTTCTACTAAGTTAAAAAAGTGCAAAATATACACTCAGTTACAGATGTTCTTACCCTCATTTACTAAAAATAAAATAAAATAAAATCAATGAGTTCAGTGGGACTTTCTCTCATGTAAGTAGGAACAGGATTATAGCCTAAGGGAATCAACTAATTAAGGTTGCTGCTATGTTGAATCAAGGGGCCTAATTTGAAATTTAAAAATCTAAATATCTTATCATCTGATGCTAAAGCTAAAGAAACAATACAATACAAGTTTGCATGGCTGCTTCATAGACTACTTTCCACTGTCTTTCAATTTGTCTTCATGCGCAGCCTCTTTCCAAAATACTAGGGTTTCCTCTCAGTGTTTGTTAGGATTATCCAACTAGCTGTGATGCTGAAAATAGGATGGCTTGGGATACGTGGGGAGCGGCCCACAATCCACAGGAATCTATGCCTCTTTTGTTTCTCTAACACAACTCCACAAGAGTTGGAAACAGTTCAATAGCAGCATAGTAATTTTTGTCCAACCAGAGTTTTTAAAAAGCTGCTTCCTCACACCTTTTGTGAGGAGCTTAACTTGAAACAGTTTCTGCTCCTCTTCCCAATCGAACTTCAAAATTACTCTGACTGAATTAGTGGAATTCAGAAGCTAAAAAATAAAATATGTCATGGCTAATAATAATGGGTGTTTAAGGCCAAAGAGTTGCATTATGCACTACTGCTTGATTAGAGTTGGGCATTCTTTATACTTAAAGAATATTTGATATTTTGCCAGTCTTCTTGGTTAGAAATGTTCTGGTATGATGCCAACACCTTTTCTATTATCTCTTATTAGAGAAAAGTAGTTGGAGTGGATGCAGTAGATGAATAAATCACAGCACACATTTGGTATGGTTAAACTGTGGTCACAACTTATTTAACTACTTCAACAAACATTCATAACTGTAATGGATTAAAGGAGAACAGCCCTCTGAGCTATTACCTAACAGCACTGGCCCACAAGCATATACTCAGCCGTCAGATGACTACAACTTGCATGGAAAGCAAACCTGGAGCCCTTTCATTTGATAAAAGCCACACAACCTTTATATTTGCCAGAATTTAATTTTCCTTCATGCAAGCTTTCAGACATTGATAAATACATACTGAGTAAAATAATGTGGCATGCAAATGGTCTTGGTCACTTTAATTCTATTTTTCACTCAAGTTAATACTCTGCATTCAATGTGAACAACTGCTTTATTTCTCACTGAAATTAAAAAATGTTGTCAAAGATGTATTCAATATCAACAAACTATAAGCATTTAATTTAAATTGTAGCTTGTCAGTCCTTAGAGCTGCCAGGCAAATGTATTGGTTCGAGGTAGAAGGGAAGTTCTTCGTTTTATATCCACAAAAAAGTTTTTTATCTACTAATTCATGCTATGCTTGTACTAGTCATTATACCAGAGACTGGAACAGTAAATTAAGTCTCCCCAAGTGATTTTGGGAGTAGGTTGATATATGAAGATGAATGTTTAAAATGCTGGTTTTATTTTGGTCTGTTTCTTGAAAGTAATTTTGAACATCATAGAAAGGATGTGAATATATTTTAAAAACAGAAGAAAATCTAAAACTAAGTTCTGAAGCCTGAAATGCATAAAAGTCCTAGAGAGAAAACTGTGAATTAAGAAACAGCATATCCTTTACATATTCTGCAAATGATTATTGCATAAGTATCTGTCTTGTCTATATCCATTTTTGGGAAACCTGCCACCACTTTGGATTTCTCTGACATGAACATGTGGTTATACTCATAAATTAAGATGTACCATATATGTAATTTCCCACACAGAGATTATAATTTGTACTGGAAATGTTTTAATGCAGAATGTCCAGATAAAAAGATATAATCCCAAGAAAATCTAAACAAAATCAGTGGAAGTTAACACTTAGCCACCAATTGATTGGAGTGGAAATTATGTCTGGCTGGATTCATGAGAAAAGACTAGAAGCTGAGATAGGGAGCTTCAGAATCTGTGACCCTCTACATTCTGTTGGCTACAGCTAGGTATATATATCAATCCAAATCTAGTTTGTGTCACGTTGCAAGTATTAACTTATTATTCCATTCAAATGCTCTGCAAAGTATTAAAAACACCCACCCACAAATATCTGCTTTCGTTTTTGTACTTAACTTCACTTAATATGCTCATTTTGTAATAATCTTGTATATGTCTATACTGGCAGATCTGTAAGCCACAGGCCCAGAGTCTTTGCGAGTCAGGCAGCATATAAATGTGTGTGCGTGTGTGTGTGTGTATAACACACTATATATATATATATATATATATATAAAAACACACACTATATATATAAAACACACACCAAAACATATACATATGCATATGTTTATGTGCATATATAGACACATACATACACAAGTGGTTAAATATATTTGTATTATTCATTATTAACTGTTAGATTGTTATTGAATTTTTAATAATATATGAATTATTGTTGCTGTTATTTAGCCTAAGTCAATAAAGGCTAAAGTGGTACATAAATAACGTAAATAAATAAATAAATAAGTAAATAAGTAAATAAATAGGTACTAAATTTTTTTTTACATTTTTAGGTATAATTCTCATTACCTATGACTACTGGCCTTTCTAGCTAGGGCTAATGTGATGTGAAGTACAACAAAAGGTCATACATTCCCCATTCTTGGATTAAGTTACTGATAATTATAAAAATGTATTTTGAAGAGAGATGTCCTTGGCTTGCTATCTAAGCCAAAACTTATACAGACCTGAAATTGCCTGATATATCATTTTTAGCTACTTGTATAAAATAATAGAATCATTAAGATTACATTATAACTCTCCTATTTTCGTCGGTTGGTTTTTTTAATGCAAATCAAGCTTATTTATATACAACTTTTCTTAAGTACTTAAAATATATTTTGTATTATTGCTCAGTAATCCTTTTAACATGACCTGCATGATTAGTTCCATATTATGGGTGAGACTACCACTCAGTGAGTGGTTATTTGAACTGTACTTAAATGTGAACCTGTAATTTCTAGGCAGCTCATGTCTGATGCTCTTTAACTGTTGTGCTACAGCTGCTCTCTGTTTATATATTAATTACATTCTCATCTACTTGTGAAGTTAACTCTTTTTAGTAGGAAAACATACAAGAAAAGTACTGCCAGTATTGTTAATATTAAGAAATCCAGAAGTCCCCTTCTAGATGACAAAAACAAAATAGCTGACTTTGGTATGCTTTAAGAAAAAAACTATTTATGACTGGATTAGTCACTAGTAACATAAAACAGATCACATATGGAGAAAAGATGATGCACTCCAATGATATGTAGGCCACCAAGTTGTACATATGTGAAAGATTCAACTGGACTCTCTCTCTTCCTCTCTCTTCTTTTCTAAATAGTGTGATAGAACAGGGTAGGAGGCCATGAGAATCACTATTTTTTTATGCCATATTTTGGGGCTAGACAATTTTCTTTTGTCACATGTCAAGGTTTTAAATTACATTTCTGAAAGGCGTAAAGCCTAGTCATACAACTGGTCATAAAACAGTACTGGAAATAGTACTTTTTAAGTACTATTTTAAATCCCTCCTTCACCTGCCCAATATCTTCATACAGTTAGTTCTTTGCTCTTGGTGATTACTGTATACACTAGAGATAATGGATTAAATATTTAATACCCAAATGCTAAAATGAGTATCCTCATCTTTGCTGTACTTCAGTCACAAAAGGTATATACAATGTCATTCTAGCATTGCTTGAATCCAAGTAATCTCATTCTCAACATAGATTTATTTGTTTCAGCCTACTCTAAGTAATCATGGAGAAAATCTATCCATGTGGTTGCTAGGAGTTGAAAATGACTTGATGGCACATGATCAATCAATCACTCTAAGTAAACATTTGCAGGGGATAACCATTGTGATAAGAGGACTCAGTATCATAAATGACTCTGATGCCAGTGGGTGTGAGAGCTCCTAGTGGGGTTACCCTTGTTACACCACTGAAAAGGGAGCAATGAAGCTAAGGGTAACCTACAACAGGACCAAGGGGAGGTGAGACAAATCTCTGTAGGAGTGATAGAAATCAACCCTCCTAGAGAATGAACTTCAAAATCAAACTTGGAAGAAGGATATGCCAATCACTTCTTCATAATTGGCAAGGAAACTCTGTGGACATGACTGTAACATTTAGGTGAGTTTGGGTGTAGATGAAGATATCTCCAGTTTGGAAGGCATTTCTTTGGTTACTGGGGAAGAGCGATGTGATGACAGCCAGATAAAAGCAGCAAGGAAATCTGGTCACTGATGGGACCAGTACTGAAACATGAATTCTTTGCCTTATAAGGCCACAAACAACTGGAATGTAGAATGTGAAAGGCATTAATCAAGGAAACCTTGAAAATATCAAAGTGAAAATGAAGCACACTGAAGTGGATGTTTTAGGAGCATATTATCAGGTGAACTGGAATGGGCCATTTTCAATATTACACAATAAAGAAATGGAGTGGCAGTGATATTCAGCTATAACCCAATAAATGACAAGATTACTGTATATCCAGTGACTATTAATATTAAAAAGTATGTATCTACTACAGACACAAAGATGAAGGATACTGAGATATTCTATAGCAAATTGCAGGAGATGAGAACTACAATATCTAGAAAGGATGTAGTACTACTAATGGGGGGCTGGAATGCAAAAGTTAGAGAAATATAAGAACCTGGAATTATAGGAAGATTTGGATTAGGAAAATACAATAATGCTGGAAACAAGTTAATAGAGTTTTGTGGTTGTTCACCTGCTTCATGCAACATAAATGCACATTCTAAACTTGGATGAACAACAGTGGAATCAAATTAACTATATAACAGAAAAACAAAGATGGAGAAGTGAATTCAATCAGCCAGGACATTTCTAGGTACATTTTGTGAAGTGGAACATGATTTACTGATGCTAAATATACAGGTTAAACTTAGAAAATTAAAGAGAGTAGGTATACCCAGAATACCTACGTGAATGGTGTGGAAGATGTTTGGTCAGAATATAAAATCAGTGAATGAAAAAAATCAGTAAAGTTAACTTATACAAAAGAGATCTTGAGAAATTATGGGAAGAGAAGAGACATTAGGAAAAAAATGCCTACAATAAACAGAATAGGCAGCTTACAATAGATTCAAACAAACAAATAGCAGGAAAAGGCTGGATTTCAAAGAGGCTTTCAAAAGATCCAAAGGTCCAAATGGCTTTCAGGACACATCTAGAACATGATTATAAATCACTCCCTGTTCACGAAGATTTCTTTCCAGAAAATTGCTGGACCACACCAAAAGGGCCAGATTTGCATGGTCTAGAAGAAGGAGGGAATGGAACAATTTGCAGAAACCTGTAACAGTTGGAAAAGACTGGGCACAGGTCAAGATGATGAGTGTTTATCTATATAGTCTTTTGAGGGTGGACCCAACCTAATGACCCTGAGTTACTAAAAAACTTGAAATTACAATTCAACCTAACACTCAACATTTTCCAGTTAAAAAAAAAGTATAAAAAGTAGAATAATTTAAGTAAATGTTTTTATAGGCACTTGCTTTATAGGAACAAAAAATTAGAACACATTTCTGAGTTAATATGTATGACTAGGGGATTGATATATTATTAATATGAAACACTTCCCTAACCCTATTAAGGCAATAACGGCTAACACTTATGAGGAAATATGATTATCTGGCACAGGAATTGCTTACTCTTTTAAAAATACTTGTTATGGAAAGGCTAGTATTGTATTTCATTCATTTATTCATTAAATTTATAAGGCCACCCAATTCCCTTATGACTCTGGCAGTGTACAATATTAAAACAATGTAAAAATATAGAGAAAAGAACAATGAGCATCCAGAAAAAAAAACATACATATCTTTAAAAAGAGCGACATAGCACACATGGGGCTTGCCATCCACTCTAGCCCAAGCCATCAGGGTGGAAAGCCAGGTTTTAAGGACTCTTTTAAATAAGGCCACAGTGGCAGGCCAAATGAATCTCTGGGGGAATGTTTTTTCCAGGGGACAGGCGCTGAAATAGAGAAGACAAGCTTCCTGAGTCCCACCTGATGACAATACTTAATGGATGGGACCTGGAGCAGGCCAACTCTGCCTGCTTGTATGGCAGAACTATGAAAGACAGACAGTCCTTCAGATAACCAGGCACTATGATATGAAGGACTTTACAGGTAATAACCAGCACCTGGAAGCCTACTGATAACCAGTGAAGCTCACAAAGCAGAGGTGTTACATGGGCCTGCCCATAACTGCCAGTGCTGCTGCATTCTGGACCAGCTGCAGCTTCTGAATGGCTTTCAAAAGCAACCTCACATAGAGCACACAGCGATAATCTACACACAAACTGACCAAAGCATGTCTCGCCAAAGGGCTTCCCAATCCAGATAAGGGTGCAATTGGTGCACAACATAAATTTATGCAAAGGTCTTCCTGGTCACATCTACCACCTGCTCCTTGAATAGGAGCTTTGAGTCCAAGAACACTGCCAAATTGCACACTAGTTCTGAAGGGGGAAGCACAGCCCTGTTCAAGACTAAAGATGGACTATCTCTGGTCCTGGGAGGTCCAAATCACAGCTTCTCAGTCTTGTCACAGTTCACCTTGAGTCTGTTCTCCCCATCTAGGCCCCCAAAGCCTCCAGACACTGGAAGAAGACTTTGACAAAATCATCCAGTTGGCCTGGGGCTGAGGGGTACAACTGGGTATTATCAGTGTACTCATGGTACCTCAAATCAACATATGACCTCAGTCACTGGGCTCATGTAGGTGTCAAACAGAAGGAGCAAGAATGTTGAACTCTAGGGCACTCCACAAATCAGGAGCCTTGAGCTTGACCTCTTCTCTGCTGCCAAAACCAACTGGACTTGACTACAAAGAAAGGGGAGCCACTGCAACACCATGCCCCCCACTCCTAATTCCCACAAGTGATTCAGAAGGCTACCATGGTCAATGGTATTGAAAACTACTGTGAGATCATGAAAAACCAGGATATTGTACTACTCCCATTCCAGCTCCACCAGAGGTCATCAACAAATGCAGCCAATGCTGTCTCAGTACTATGTACTGGTCTAAAACCTGACTGGAAGGGGTCTAGATAATCAGTTTCTTCCAAGGCCCCCTGAAACTGCAGACCAGCCAACTTCTTGACAACCTTTCCTAAAGACTGGCAACTGGACCAAAATTGTTCAAGACTGTTTGGTTTAGCATTGGCTAAACCACTGAGGAAGGGGTACACCACCATCGCTTTCAAGGCAGCTCAGACCATCCCTTCCCTCAGCAAAGCAGATACTACTGCATGGGTGTAACCACATACCACCTTGCAGGTGACCTTCACCAACCAGGAGAGGAATGGGTCTAATAAACAAGTGACTGAGTTAGTAGATCTCAGGATCCTGTCCTCCTCAGGAGTTACAGGCTTAAACCTGTACCAGCTAATCACACAAGACCTTGCTTCTGACACTTTGACAAGATTTGCCCAGTCATTCCAAATGAAACTGTATTATTCTATCTGCCAGATGCCTAGAATATTTCTCAATGTTTTTCAGGTGATCCTGTGGCTTGTCCCTCCCCAGCAAGGAACAAGTTACTCTAAAAAGGGCTGCTGGATGACTGTGGACATAAGAGCAGAAAAATGTCTATGTTTTGATGCTATTGTCACCACAATGTAATCTCTGATATGGGCTGTTACTTGTGCTTCGTTGGATTCACTCTTCATCTTCCTCCAATAGCTTTCTAGGGGTCTCTTCTGGCATTTCATTTCCTGAAGTTAATAAAAAAAACCAAGGAGCACCCCAGGATCAACACAAAGAGAGTCCCTATACTCCATCTAGTCCAAGGTCCTTGTTATGTGCCCATTCTCGGCAGCCACCAAGGCTTCATATGAACCTGCCATTAGATCCTTGGAAAAGCCCCAGATTTCCCTCTGGAACCCCTCAGAGCCATGGTTGTCTGGGGCAGAATGAACTAATAAATCCCATCTCCTTCGGGTGAGGAGGGGCAGAGGGCAGCACCAGCAAACTGAAAAGCAATCAGGAAATGATCTGCCCATGGCAACGCACTAATGGTAATGTCCTCCATTGTGACAAATGTCTCAAGACAAAAAATGGATCTAGTGTGTGACCTCCAGTGTGTGCCAGATTCTTAATGACTTGGATCATGTCCATAGTTGCCATGGTGACCATGAACTCCTGAGCTGTCCCAGACTCAATGCCACCTGGGGGGTGGTTGAAGTCACTAAAATTATAAATCTTGCAGACTCCACTGTCAACCTGATGATGGAATCTAGTAGTTCAGGCAGGGATGTTGCAGTGAGTAAGTTGGCTGGTACAGCAGCAACAAACTCAACTGCTTGGTAGAGCTCAACTTTAACCAAATGGTCTCACATTTGGTTATCTGTGCAGCAGAGCCTCTGCAAGCCATCAAGACCTCCAGATGGACAACTGTCACCTCACCCTCCAGCCTAGACTTGTGGCTGCTGCCTCACATGAAACCCAAGTGGACATATCTCCATGAGGGGGACCCCAGGTTTAGTTATACACAGCAGGTCAGCTGTCTCATCCACAATAAGGTTATAGATGAGGATGGCCTTATTGCACACCAACCTGGTTTTCAAAAGCAACAATCAGAGTCCAGGCCTACCAAGGATCCAATAACCTGGCCTCAAGTTTGAAGGCTGAGGGCTGTAAGGTAGGACAGGTCTCAAACACCAGTCCCATCATCCTTAAGAACAGCCTACCCTCAGCTTCCCATCATATTTTTTTTGCCTGTTATGATCTTGATGGAACTGCTTGTCCCTTCTTCTCCCTTGACTCCACCCCACCCTACCCTCCTCACCCCCTTCCCAGGCCCTAGAACACATCCACGTCTGCCACATTCATGTGGATGGAAAGAAAAAAACTAGTCATATCTCTTCTCCACAAACTGTCAGCATTCACATGGGAAAACTAAACATCTATCCAACTCTGAGGGCAGAATCAAGAACCAAATGAAACTACTATAAGAGCCATGTCGAGAGCCTGGTATTGCTAGCCATCAGGACTCACTCCACCAGCCTCATTTTGGCCTCCCAACTGTAATTTGTTTCCAGCTGCTGTTCCCTCGAAGCTGATCACCATTGCCACTAGGACCACTTCCAGGTGAGGGAAATATAAGATCTTTAAACTTATTTGGTGGCTGCTCATTCTTCCTTACAATGTCATTTAAATTAATCAAAAGTCAGTCAGTCACACCAAATACATTCTAATTAAAACTCAACTCCATAAATACAGTGACTCTTCCAGGTGCCATCCTGGGTTATTACACCATGGCTGATTTGTATGATAAATATTTAAGAATAGGTGATAACAGTCCTTGAATATTTTTCCAATCAACCATCACCCAGTATTACTTAATTGGGATTTCTAAAATTAATAAAACATAAAAATACTATTTTGAGAACAAAAGATGTAGAAATAATCTGAAAATAGATTGCTTGAGTAGAAAAAGCAGGACTATAACCATTCCTATAGATTCAGATAGTGATGAAGAACATTCAACTCCGTAATTTTGGAGTAGATTAAAAATATATATTTGTATTACTTAAGAGTCTCCAAAACATATTCTACTGAGAATTAATTATTGCCTGCTGAATTATATATTTAAAGTCAACAAATAATCCAACTGACCATCACTAAATTGAGAAAAAAATGTTAGTGTGAGGTCACTGTGTATTCTGTTCTCTGCACAGTTTTGTGAACTGGCTGCAATACCAAGATTTAGCTATGTAAAGTCTCTTTAAAATCAACAACAATTAAGCAGAACTTTCTTTCTTATTAATCATCTTAGCAGATGCCACATTTTAATAGGCTGATTTTAAATAAGAAGCAGGCAAGTCAATATGCACAATTTATATAATTAGGATGATTATATAAATACTCACCAACTTTTTTAGCATTAGATTTCTTTGCTTTCATCTTATGTGCTCTTTTTAGCATCAGCTGTGCAGTAGAAATGTCTTTAAAACCCCTAGAGGAAAGAAGATTATTCTCCATGTGCAAACATAGGTGTTTGTTTAATAAGCATGCAGGCTAGTAACTCCTGAATGCCAACTCCTGAATGCTAACAACAGCCCTTTTGCTACACTGAATATGGCTCTGGGCAGTCTTGTGACCTTCAGGAGTGGCTTTTCAATGAGACAAAAAGTCAGGAGCTAAGCAAAGAAAATGTTAAGTACACAGAAAGAAAATTCATGTGGCTCTTGGATTCGATATATTTCCCCTGTCCATGACAGCGAAATACATAAACGTGCTGCATATATTTCAATGCTACCTACAGAACATAATTCTGATTTTATGGATACTCAAACCATATTTTATAAACACAGAGGCCTGAACTATGCATATAAGTCCTCACAATATGGTTACTATTAGGAACGCTGATGAAAACTCAGAATATCTCATGGTTTGGCCATCATATGCAAAGAAGATAGACAATCCTGCAGAACCGAATAGCATAACTATTTTATATCAGAACATCAACAGGTACAAATTGTTCATCTAAACATACTGTATACTTTTAATTCCACCATTTATGATTAAAAACTAGCTAAGATGAACCAAACATACCATTCTTCTGAAATTTTTTCCTCTTTTTCAGATCTCAGTGATAACTTTTGGGGGGACTTCAAATCAGAAAGCTGTGAGGCAGTGCTTTTCTCTGACCTAAGGAGAGCAAGATAAAGATATTGAAAAGCTAGTCCAACAACAGATTAAAATCTCTGTAGCATTTGCTGTGCTACCAATTCCCATTATCTTCTGAAGTTAAGAAACAGAATCTATACTAATGCTCCTGAAAAACTTTATGCTAGAGAATAATAAGAGTTAGACATCTGTATGAAATATTTATATTTCAATTACTTCAAACATATTTCAGGATAATTCTACAAAGAAATACAGTGTGTAGCAAAGCTTTCTCTATATTAGATATCTGCATTTAAGGTCTATTCAATTAGTTTCTTGAAATTTTAGGATTTTAGAATTTAATACTGTTATGCTTCTTTTTCTTAATGAATAAAGGATGGCTCACTGAAAAGTTAGAATTCTGAACTTTGTGTGTTCCATTTTAGTTATGAGCACATGCACTCTAAATTTAATTAATTGCAGGAATTAAAATAGCTAAGCATCTAGAAGTTTTCAATTATTCTTCCAGTGCTCATTCTGGCTGTTGTCAGTGTGCAATTAACTGCATACAACAACATATGAAGCAATTTATTTGACTTACCAATTGCTAATCTGGGTGTTTTCTGACAATGTTGGTCCTTTCCTAAATTGCCAGATTTTATGGGGAGGATGTTTTAAATGAAGTGAGCTGTCCTCACTTCCTGCTGGTTCGTTGTACTTGTAAAGAGAGAAAAAATATTTAAATCAATAGTTATCTTACTTTTGCTTGAACATGAAACAAACATGAAAGAAGGGCTGACTTACCTACCACCTTCATTTATTTAAAGCTTTTATAGGCTACTTTAGGCCAATATAGTCCACAAACAAATTAATAATTAAAGAAAATACTAATATCAATAAGCCTACAATAGGGAAAAAAGCTTCAACCATTTCTAAGAATGAAACCAATACCCCCACAGATAAATTCAAGACAATCAAAACTTAACTGAATCAATCAGTTGAAACAGAAACTGAAACGGAAGTAGCAATGCTCTTTCTGAGCCAATTGGAGTTGTGATGTTGCACTAATGGAAGCAATCACTTGCCTTGGGGTAATTACTGTAAAGGACTGCTCCTAAAAATTGAGCTTGCAGTAGTGGAATAGATAGTAAGGCCTGATGGGGAATATAATTAAGAGGAGGCCTCTAAGATATGGGGTCTCATACAGTAAAAAGACTTTCAAGAGTAAAACTACAACTTTTAATTTGGTCCAGAAATGCAGACCAGCCAGATCCAATTATGTAACATAGCCAAAATACTTATTGATCAGCAGTTACATTTTTTCATTAGCTGAAACTTCCAGGTTATATTCAAAGTAACCTCACACTGTTAAGTTATTTCCAGAACGTGTTCTTACATGGTGAGTTTCTTTATCTGGGTGCCATAATTAACGCAGCCTGCTATATAAATCTTTTAGATCATTTAGAAAATTTCTTCACCTATAAATTATGCTTTTGGGAATATGTAGCACTGTTAAATCAACTTTTCACACAATAGTAAATCTATGGAAGAACAAGATATTGCAAAATTTATATGGAAGAGAAGGCAAGTAAGCACACTAAAGTGGCATGGTATGAAAATATGATGTTTCAGTTTGCTCTTCTATTAGGATCTGACATGAGTAAGTTATGTGTGTATGTAGAGAAAACCCTGTGAAGTCAGAGGCTTGAGGTTTTTATAACAGCTGCATCTTGCAAAGGCAGGATGCATTTTAAATTTTTAATGAAACAATGGCCTCTGTTGCAGTAGAAGCAGCCCAACTGAAAACTTCAAAGAAACATCCGGCATTGTGGAACATTCTCCTATACCCATATTCTCTTTTGTTGGATCACAGCCACAGACTTTAACAGGATCCAGTCATTTTACTACAATCTGGAATGCACTGAATTATCCCAATATACCTATGATGTGAGCAGATTTAAACTGCTCACAGTTTAAACTGCTTCTGTATCATAAATTTAAATTAAAGCTCCAGTCTTAAAACACCAGTAGACACTATAAATACATTTTACAGTGTTTTTAGATTTACATTTACTGGGATAGGAATCCCACCTAAAATCAATGAATTCACTCAAAGGCATGTGTTTAGAATAGGATGCAAAACTTGATTGCTCTTGTAAGAGAAAAAATAATGGATACGAAGCACTACTGTCTGCAGCTTATGATCATTCTCTGACTACTGGAGCACAAGTATTGTTGGGAACACACTACACATAAAGCTAAGACACACTTTAAGAAGAACATAAAGAAAGTTGACACTTCAGTTTATCAAATAACTAACACACATTACAGTTCAATGATTTTTAGATGCTTTGAAAAACCTCAGCTGTTGCTCTATAATGTACACTTCAGTATTTTTTTAAAGCGCTTTGTCAACTAGCAATTTTTAATCCACTGCCAAATGTGCAGCTGAGGCACGTCATTTTTTTTTTTTTTTGCTACTGTGAAGTAAAGTGTTGAAAGAAATCCAAAATAAAGGGGAAAAAATTAAGCAAATCAAAGAAAAGCTACATGAAAAATTACATCTGGGGATGAGGAGGAAGTTAAAGGCTTCTAAAAGTAATTATGTTTTTTCAGTCAATAAATTGTGATATTAATCATACCAAGTATAGCAAGTTCCTAAAGGAACGAACAAAGGCCAAAGATGAAGAAAGTTTCCGTGACATGTTACCTTTGGCGAGGGCAACTGGTCTGAGAACAGCCATGTTTGTGAAAGGAAGTGGGTGGGATCCAAAGCTGGCCATTCTTTCTCTATGACAGCCTGGTTAAAAAAAAAAAGTCAGTGAAGTTAATAGTGCAAGCATAATATCAATTCATTTTGATAACTTTAATCAAGCAGCATTTTGACTATGTTGCATGAGATTTTCAGTGTTCTTAGATCATAAATTAGAAATGTCACCTATCAGGCAGTCAAACTCAATGAAGCTATAAGGAATCATTTTGGAGTAAGGATATACTTAAACATTTACTGTTGATTGATAGTAATACTAATGGGAGTAATCTAGGTTCTAAATTGTTCTTCATTCGTATTTAGCCTCAGACATTGCCAGAGCCAAGACTTAACTCAGAAAATTATCTCCTGCATATTACAGGTTTTTCTATGTGTAATTTCACTCTGGGATTTTGTGAAACGTAGAATTACACAGGAAAAAACAAAAGAACAAAAACATGATTCTTATAGAAATATTGCCAGGAGGATTGATTGATTGATTGATTGATTGATTGATTAGTTTAAAGAATGTATATGGTTGCCCAATTTGAACACTGCAATTCTGGGAGGTGTACAGTAAAGAAAAAAAGAAAAACAAAACAAGATAAACAGTCTCAATTAAAATCCAACAGACATTCCTAGGCAAATAGAGGCCCACCTTCCTACTTCACTCTGGACAGAAACTCTAATCATTGTGGCCCCAATGCCTAAGAAAAAAGCCAGATTTTTAGTATTCATATTTTGAATTTACTTCACTATTGAACTTACTTTCAAGGTTTAGGACTTGAAATTTACAGCTGTGAAATATTACAATGATTGACTTTGGAGACCATTTACCCTGAAAGAATTCCAGTTTTGTACCCTGAAGTATGTATACTTTCCCCCTTTCTCCATTTTCAGTTAAATAGCAAAGCCAGAGAAGTACATAATAAGTTACAGTTCCATGTATTACCTTTTCTATACCTTTGAAATTATCATCTCAAAAGAAGGAGCACTGGATATGTTTGTAATAATGTTTGTTTACAACGTAAAAGCTGAGCAAGTATTATCAAAGCATAGAAGCACACACATCCAGTCAGGCAATGCTAGACTTACAACAGCCTCTCAAATCAGCCACTCAAATCGGAAACCCATCCAGCCAGAGTGTTTAGGGCACTCTGACAAAGTACAGCAAGACTTTATAAATTCATTGAAAGTGGTGGTGCTGAAACAGCATAGTACAGCAACTCAATCTTTTCCATCTGCCCAGGATTTCCACACTAATACTGACTGTATGGAAGGTGCTCTTGGCAATTTCAGAAAAGAATAAATTTGCCCACATTTTAGGTGAAAAGGTCCTCTAGATAGGAATATTCTTTAGCCAGTAGCCTAATTAATAGTAAAATGTATAAGATACAGAACTAATTAATGCTACCCTATCACTGACATATCAAGTGGCAGTGCTAGTAGTGATTGAGCTCATAAATTAAGCAGATTCAGGTGTACTTGATATTGAATGGGACATGACCAGAGAACTCCAAGACTCCTGACTAGCCTGGGAAGTGAAAAACATTCTGGAAGAAGGCAGCGGCAAGCCACTTCTTCTGTATTATTGCTAAGATAATCACATGGAGGTGTCTGTAAAGCAATCAGAAGTCAGTCTTAGGGAATATCATTTTGCCTAATCTAGCTCACTGGTCAGTTCTAATGACAAGGTAATGTAACCCTTGAAAAGATTTTCTGGAGCACCTCAGATGAAGTGTGACCAGTACTGAGCCAAGGTCTGCAGCCAAACTCTGCCCTTAATGCACTCTCTTACTTGAAACTGACTTTGGATCAGGTTCCTAATTTTTACAGAACTACCCACTCATAAGACTATTCTTGACCTGAATGTTCCAACTTGTAGACAGTTATTTGTTATTTAATTCCAGTCGCAGCCAGCTGCAGTGGGTGGACAACTCATTTGTTTTATGATATTCAACATCAGCAGGGAAAAATATTAGACATCTGCAAGTTATGGAAATATACTGCTCAGAGAAAGGCTTCCATGTTTTCATTGTGACACAAAAAAAATTTCTCTTTTTTCCTAACGATGACAACCAGGAGACCAAAACAACGATTACCACAGCAAAACCCAACAACAACCACCCAACATTTTGTTTGTTTTCATCATATTTAAGTAGCTTTCTCAGCACAGGGAATGTGGCTTTGCCCTGCATTATATTATTAAATCTCTGGCATAGACTAAAAGGATAGCTCATATGTATATATACAGCTCTGACCTTACATTATATAAATATTTTGCATTTTGTTGTACTTCTATCACCTTGAAGCACAATATCTGGAAAGGACCTTTCCTTGACAAATTAGATTACATTAAGTAACAAAACAGATCAGAAACATGAATGAACAAGGACAATTCTTATGGGAAGGTAGGAAATTATCTGAAGCACAGAAAATTCAGTCTTCCAGCTCCACTGCATATGTGGAGTTTGTTTCTTTAAGCACAACGATTTCTTACTCTTTTCTTTAAGGAGGATGGTATCTACAACATGCTACAATTATACTGTCAGAATAGTTAAGCATAATAGTTAAGCATACTCACCGATAGTGAGTATGCATTTGGATTTTAAAATTTAAAAAACAAAATATGAAAGTTAATATTGACACACAATTAACAAATTCTTAATTTTTTTTTTCATAGTTAAAATTATTTATCTATTTCATTCAATTTACATGTCCACCCATCTAACATATGACTCTGGATGGCCAAAAACAATAAAATCAGCAGTATGGGAGTTTATCTCACCTTATATGAAGGACCTTACAAATTATATGATATTTATGATATAAATTACATGATATGCCAGCAGGCCTGGGGACCCCAGGGACAGGGGAATTAGTGAGGTGGCTGCCTTATTTTTAACATCCTTTTATTCTTTGTTTTATTTTTATATTTTTAATGTATTTATTGACTGCTTTTAGCTTTGTTGTACACTGCGCCTAGAGTCGCCTGTGGTGAGATGGGTGGCTATATAAATTGGTTTAATTAATAAATAAATTTATGTTAAAAAGAATACATAAAAGGATGCTCAGCTAGATACTAATAGCTAGCTGACACTGGCTGATCTTAAAATCTAAACAGGGTTGGTCCTGATTAGTATATGGATGGAAGACTACTAAGAAACCCATGAAATCACCAATAGAAAAGATGACTCAAAAGAGACCTTGTATTTACATAATTGTTGTTGTTCAGTCGTTAAGTCGTGTCCGACTCTTCGTGACCCCATGAACCATATTGCGCCAGGCCTTCCTGTTCTTCACTGCCTCCCTGAGTTTGCTCAATTTCATGCTCATTGCTTCAGTGATGCTATCTAACCATCTCATCCTCTGCCGTCCTCTTCTCCTTTTGCCTTCAATCTTTCCCAGCATCAGGGTCTTCTCCAAAGAGATCTCTCTTCGCATTAGGTGACCAAAATATCTGAGCTTGAGCTTCATTATCAATCCTTCCAATGAGCAATCAGGGTTGATTTCCTTTAAGATTGACTGGTTTGACCTCCTAGCAGTCCAGGGGACTCTCAAGAGTCTTCTCCAGCACCACAGTTCAAAGGCATCAATTCTTCGGCGCTCGGCCTTCTTTATGGTCCAGCTCTCACAGCCATACATTACTACTGGAAAAACCATAGCTTTGACTATGCGGATCTTTGTCGGCAAGGTGACGTCTCTGCTTTTTAATATGCTATCTAGGCTTGCCATAGCTTTCCTCCCAAGGAGCAAGCGTCTTTTAATTTCATGGCTGCAGTCTCCGTCTGCGGTGATCTTGGAGCCCAAATAAATGAAGTCTGTTACTGCTTCCATTTCTACCCCTTCTATTTGCCAGGAATTGATGGGTCCAGATGCCATGATCTTAGTTTTTTTAATGTTGAGTTTCAAGCCAGCTTTTGCACTCTCCTCTTTCACCCTCATCAAGAGGCTCTTTAGTTCTTCTTCACTTTCTGCCATTAGGGTGGTATCGTCCGCATATCTGAGGTTGTTGATGATTCTCCCTGCAATCTTAATTCCGGCTTGTGATTCTTCCAGCCTGGCATTTCTCATGATGTACTCTGCATATAGGTTAAATAAGCAGGGTGACAGTATACAGCCTTGTCGTACACCTTTCCCTATTTTGAACCAATCGGTTGTTCCATGACCGGTTCTAACTGTTGCTTCTTGGCCCGCATACAGATTTCTCAGGAGATAGGTAAGGTGGTCTGGTATTCCCATCTCTTTAAGAATTTGCCACAGTTTGTTGTGATCCACACAATCAAAGGCTTTTGCATAGTCAATGAAGCAGAAGTAGATATTTTTCTGGAACTCTCGTGCTTTCTCCATGATCCAGCGAATGTTGGCGATTTGATCTCTAGTTCCTCTGCCTCTTCGAAACCCAGCTTGTACATCCGGTAGTTCTCGGTTCATGTATTGCTGAAGCCTAGCTTGTAGGATTTTGAGCATAACCTTGCTAGCATGTGAAATGAGTGCAATTGTGCGATAGTTTGAGCATTCTTTGGCGTTGCCCTTCTTTGGAATTGGAACGTAAACTGACCTTTTCCAATCCCGTGGCCACTGTTGCGTTTTCCAAACTTGCTGGCATATTGAGTGCAGCACTTTAACACCATCATCTTTTAGTATTTTAAATAACTCAGCTGGAATACTGTCATCTCCACTAGCTTTGTTGTTAGCAATGCTTCCTAAGGCCCACTTGACTTCACTCTCTAGGATGTCTGGCTCAAGGTCAGTGATCACACCAGCGTGGACATCAGGGACATTAAGATCTTTCTTGTATAGTTCTTCTGTGTATTCTTGCCACCTCTTCTTAATCTCTTCTGCTTCTGTTAGGTCCCTGCCTTTTTGTCCTTTATCATGCCCATCTTTGCACTAAACGTTCCTTTCATATCTCCAATTTTCTTGTAGAGATCTCTAGTCTTCCCCATTCTATTGTTTTCCTCAATTTCTTTGCATTGTTCATTTAAGAAGGCCTTCTTATCTCTCCTTGCTATTCTCTGGAAATCTGCATTCAGTTGCTTATATCTTTCCCTTTCACCCTTGCTTTTCGCATTCCTTCTTTCCACAGCTATTTGTAAAGCCTCATCAGACAGCCATTTTGCTTTCTTACATTTCTTTTTCTTTGGGATGGTTTTAGTTGCTGCCTCCTGTACAATGTTACGGACCTCCGTCCATAGTTCTTCAGGCACTCTGTCTACCAAATCTAATCCTCTAAATCTATTCATCACCTTCACTGTGTACTCACAAGGAATATGATCTAAGTCATACCTGAGTGGTCTAGTGGTTTTCCCTACATTCTTCAATTTAAGCCTAAATTTTGCAGTAAGAAGCTCATGATCTGAGCCACAGTCAGCTCCTGGTCTTGTTTTTGCTGTCTGTATAGAGCTTCTCCATCTTTGGCTGCAAAGTATATAATCAATCTGGTTTCGGTATTGACCATCTGGTGACGTCCATGTGTAGAGTCGTCTCTTGTGTTGTTGGAAAAGAGTGTTTGCTATGACTAGCTTGTTCTCTTGACAGAACTCTATTAGCCTTTGCCCTGCTTCATTTTGTACTCCAAGGCCAAATTTGCCTGTTATTCCGATTACTCCTTGACTTCCTACTTTAGCATTCCAATCCCCTATGATGAAAAGGACATCTTTTTTTGGTGCTAGTTCTAGAAGGTGTTGTAGGTCTTCATAGAAGCGGTCAACTTCAGCTTCTTCAGCATCAGTGGTTGGGGCATAGACTTGGATGACTGTGATATTGAATGGTTTGCCTTGGATACGCACTGAGATCATTCTGTCGTTTTTGAGGTTGTACCCCATTACTGCCTTTCCCACTCTCTTATTCACTATGAGTGCAACTCCATTTCTTCTAAGGGTTTCTTGCCCACAGTAGTAGATATAATGGTCACCCGAATTAAATTCACCCATTCCCGTCCATTTCAGTTCGCTGATTCCCAAGATATCGACGTTCAATCTTGTCATCTCATGTTTGACCACATCCAGCTTGCCTTGGTTCATAGATCTTACATTCCAGGTACCTATACAATATTGTTCTTTACAGCATCGGACCTTCTTTTCGCTTCCAGATACATCCACAGCTGAACGTCCTTTCGGCTTTGGCCCAGCCGCTTCACTCTTTCTGGAGCTACTTGGAAATGCCCTCCGCTCTTCCCCAGTAGCATATTGGACACCTTCCGACCTGAGGGGCTCATCTTCCGGCGTCACATCTTTTAGCCTTTTGACATTGTCCATGGGGTTTTCTTGGCAAGGATACTGGAGTGGGTTGCCATTTCCTTCTCCAGTGGACCACATTTTGTCAGAACTCTCTGTCATGACCTGTCCGTCTTGGGTGGCCCTGCACGGTATAGCTCATGGCTTCACTGAGTTATGCAAGCCCCTTCGCCACGACAAGGCAGTGATCCATGAAGGGGATTTACATAATAGGATGACTTAAAAAAAAAAAAAAAAAAAATCCTATTTACATAATAGGATGATTTAAATAAAAAAACAGTATCTAAATACAGGGTGTCCCAAAACTCTTAGTGCAGTTTTAAGCTTTAAAAGCTTAAAATTTCACTAAGAGTTTTGGGATACCCTATATATTAATTATCATTATAATAGACCAATATCATCCATGGAAAGAGTTTGTGTTTAAAAAGGAACAAAAACAGAGACAGTTGTTTGAAGAAATAAATACTTTTTCATTTCCAAAAACAAGTGTCTGGAATGAGCCTATGTATGAAAAGAGCTAAGATAAATTGTACTATGGTAGCAGTCTGAATCTTACCCTGATAGATAGTTTAGAGAGAAGAAAAGAATCAGTTTTTAGTGAAAGATACAGGAAGGAGCATATTAACATGAATATATGAAATGTAATTTCTCTAATTATTTAAACAACATGACTTAAATATATGTTACATCTTTTTTTGCACCTGAAACCTATTTTTAAACATGTACTAATTAAAGGACTCATAATCAGAAATTAATATTCAATTACCCTACTTACTTCATTAAAAATAAATTCATCCACATTGACTTCTTTATAGTCATCCTCAACTTCATCATTTTTAACAGCTGCCAAAGCACTAGCCAGTTTCTTCCTCAGATGGAAACCTTTCCAAAGGGCCTAAACAAAAATGTAAAGCATGTTATATGAGGCCATAGATCAAATCCACATCCAGATTCTCTATGTTATCCCATTAGAAAGATAAAACATTTTAGACTCTTTTTTTCCCCTAGCAATAGCTCCATGATCTGTTTTTTGAACTTTATGTGACATTTAAAACTAGAAGACAAATTAAATATCAGCACATGCCTAGAGCTCAGAATACTCTGGAGGTTTGGCTCAAGCAAGCAGAATGGAATCCTAAAACTCCCTCAACTATAAACCAAGGTCAACTAATTAATTATTTGACAATTCCTTCAGGACCCACTGCAAGTTTAGGGGAAGAAGATATATATGAATGAAGTGATAACTTTCATATTACCAAGACCAATCTTAAAAAAAAAAAAAAAACACAGATTACACCTTACAACATATGGGCATGTCAGTAATTAACTTAGCCCAGTCATTTTCACCTTCACTATCAACTTATAGTTTTTCAGAGTTACAATTTATTTTACAGGAAAGGCTTACAGTAATTCTGTCACTCTACTGAAAAATAAAATACAACAAAACCTACATGGAGGGGAAATCAGGAATAGTGATTTACAATAAACATCCCATAAATATATGCATTAATTTTATTACTACTTTTATAAATTTTGTATAGTTTAAAGAATTTCTGCTACTAGCAGACTTTTCAAATAAATTTCCCAATAAAATTTTTAAAATCTCCAATACATTTAAACATTTGTGCAAATATTTACTTTTAATAACAGCCCCCCCCCCCATCTATTCCTAGTAATTTGCTTTCTAGCATAAAGCTCTTAGGAACTGCATTTGAGAATATTTCTAATTAAATTAATATCATTGGAACCCAATATATTGTAAAATTAAATTAAAAATGAAACACTGAAGTCGTAATCCTACTGTTCCTGTTATTGACAGGGCTGGTTTGCCACACTTAGAATTGCTCCTCCAAATAACTAATTAAGTTTGCTAGAAAAATCCATATACTGAATAATAATAAATTTATATTTGTATGTATAGAGTATGATTAGGTAAGATAATCTGTGGTCTGTTGCTACAATGATAAAAGAAGAGTCTTGTACACTTTAAAAAAGAGTTTCTCAGACTCAGCAACTTTAAGATGTGTGGACTTCAACTCCCAGAATTCCCCAGCCAGCATGCTGGCTGGGAAATTCTGGGAGTTGAAGTCCACACATCTTAAAGTTGCTGAGTCTGAGAAACCCTGCTTAAAGACTTAGCACAATGACTCAAGACTCTGGTTTGTAGAAATCTCTGTGAATGATGCTTGCTCTTACAATCTAAGAACCCATCAGGAAGCACTCAAAAGAGACTTGAGCTACACAAGCCAACTACTTGTGTTACTGAAAGGCCACAGGAGGGCTATCCAAAATGACTTACCATGAATGCAACTTTATATTTCAGTTCGCATAAATTCAACAGCTAATTACTATTTCTTTGAATAAATGCCTTTAAATCCATTTATACTGGCATTTGTTTAAGCTATCTGAGTTCCCAAAATGGAGGTGAGAGGGCACACATTACCAACCATAGCTCACTAACCTGAAGTATAGTAGCAGCTTTATGCCTATCCATGAAATGATTATTTTGTTCTTCACAGCTGACAATCTTTCTTCTGATGCAGTAGCCCCGCCAAGCAGACTGGATGACAGTGGCTGCCAGATGTAGCCTTGTATAAAAATTGATCTCTTTACGAACTCTATAACCTCGCCAATATGACTGGATAATTGTAGCTGCTGAGCTATAAATAAAAGAAAAACATTACATTAAAAATGTAGGCTCTGCCAATAAATCTATGTTGCTGTTTTTTTACATGGGATACTATTTGTGGACTAAATAGAGATTAGATCTAAGAAATATAAATGTGCCTTTACTGGAAACCAAGGAAGAATTGAACACTGGCAAAGAAAGCCCAGTGTAGTCCTTTTCCCCATGTATACTCTCTTGGGAGAGAATCTTCCCTATCCTGAGACAGAAGACTATTGAATGGGAGAAAGCTTTGATGTTAGAGAATTACTTCATGCAAAGCTGAAGGAAGAAGTAGAGAGGATGAGGAAGAGTGATGGGACTATTTTCCAGGCATTTTACAATAATGCTATTTTGTTTAATGCCAAATAATTGTTGATACTGACGTTGGAGATGGATGTACATTACAAATGTAAATTAATTGTTAACTAGAAATAAATTGGCATTGCAAATTTCAAATTCATGCATGTAAAATGCATTCCATGGGCATAACTGCTTCTTCCATTCACAATAATTTTAACATAGTTACCAGTAATAGAAATATACAAAAATCTCTGACAAGTGTATACAACATTCTTTAAGTACGCTATATTCATTCTATGATAGCATGCTTGGGTATACAGTACATATGTATATATTTATACTGGCCAACATAGTCAGGGGATTGTGAACAATTTGCCCATGGGTATCCACCAGAGGCAGCTGGGGACCATTTCCCTCTCCCCTCCATAATCCCAAGATCAACTTTAATGTTCACAATCCCCTGACAATGTTGGCCAGTATAAATATATACATAGGTACTGTATACCTAAGCATGCTGTCATAGAAAGTTAGTACCTAGGTCTTCTACAAGCATAAAAATAATGCAAAAGTGTGGTCTACTGTTTTGCTCATTTTATTTCAAAAAAAGTAAGGGTTGTAAGAATCAGAACACTGTTTTGTTTTGAATTTGGAACAGCGTATTTTCAGTATTTCATGCTGGCTGTGAAGGAAATGCCAGTGTTCTGTACTCCATACAGAACAACACTTGGAACAGTATATGTTTTGGCTATACAGAACAAAGGGAATTAAAAAAAAATCCTTATCCAAATGAGTTAATAGCCTGTGTCCACTGTTACTTATCTCCCGACCTACAGAAAAGGTTAAAAAAAAAAAAAAAAAAGGGTTTAAAAACATGTTTAACTTTTCAAAGGAAACAGTAGAAACAACCATTTAAGTATCCTTCTCCCCCCCCCCCAGCTGTCAGGTCATTACCACTCTGATGCCTCTGGAAGGCTCAGCAGCTTAAATGACTCTGAGAGTGATTTTGGCAGCTCCTGGTAGGATCACTCTTGCTGGGAAGGTTGGAAGGGGAGTCCAAAACCAAGATGAGAACAATAGGGCTTTTAGGTGGAAACTAATCCACCTAGAAGGAACTCCAAAATAAACCCTGGAAAAAGGCAATAACAAACTACTTGTATATTGACGTCATGAAGATTGTATTGGCATGACTGTAACAGTTAAATGAGTTTGGTACCATTCCATAGTTGGAAAGCACTCTTTTTATTACTTGGAAAAAGCCCTGAACTTTCAGAAACAGATCAAAGACATGACTAGACCAAAGCTCCAACAAGGAGGTCTAATCACTGATGGGGTCACTATTGACAGAGGAATTCATAATGTTAAAGGACACATATAATTGAACGTGAGAGGTGAGAAGCATGAATGAAAGAAAAGTTGATATTGATAAAGTGGAAATTCAATGTGCTAAACTGGATATTTTAAGAAGTACTGGACTTGGTGAACTTCTGTAAATGGGCCATTTTAAGGAAATTGTAAATATATGCTAAAAAGAGTTGTAAAGTAAAGTCTTCAGCAAACTATGATGATGCCAACATGACAATACATGTGGCATGATGTAAACATGCAAATACCATAATTAAATATTAGAAATCAGATTAAAATACCTAAATCATAGCATTTGCATGATTATATCATTATGCATGCATCATTTGCTTCTCTTGCAGATACCAATGGAGTTTGGAGAAACAGCATATTTCAGAATATAAAAGGGTGAAGGAACGATGCATATTATCCCCATATTTGTTAAACTTATTTAACAGCAAATATAAGAATGTCAGAATTGGAAGATATGATGAATTCTAATCAGAATCAGAAATTATTAGCATTTGAACAATCACTTCTGTTTCTGTCATTAGAGTCAGAATTGGTGGTTCAAATATTAATAATTTCAGATAACCAGATAACACTTTTTTTACATGAAAGTAATGACTTTACATTATAAAAGTAAAAATGAAAAATGAAAAAAACTGGTTTGTTAATATTAAAACAAAAGTAATGTCAACCAGCATGCTTAATGAACTGACAGCTGACATCAAAGGAATGAAGATTAGTTTTGCATTATTGGACTCAAGATGGAAGAGAAGTAATCAGGAAAACAATCATATGGAGAATGTAGATAATTTCGATGACAACAAAGATCAGAGTAGTCAAAGCACTGATTTTTGCAGTGGAAATGTCCAGCTATGAAAGGTGGATGTTCAGAAAGAGTCAGAGAGAGAAGACAGATGCCTCTGAATTATGAATTTGAAGATGGTTGCTATGGATACTATGAACTGCAAGAAGAATTAAGTAATTGGTCCTGAACCACATAAAGACCAACTGCTCTTTTGAGGCAACAAGCAGGAACTCAAGTGATGTAAATGAATGACAGACTAGAAATACTATTCTAGTAGAGGAAAGTGAAGATAGCAGATAAAGTGGATGGGTGGGATGAAGGAGAACATTGTAACATCTGTGGAAGAGTGACAGATTATTGCTCAGAAAAGATTGAAATGGCAGCCTTTGTCCATGCAGCCTCCAGGAATCAAACTTGAGTTGATATGACTTTTTTTTTCAGCCTGTTCAGTCAGAGAAATCCAGAAAAAATTAACCCATGATGTGATTTGTTTTTAATACCAATATCAGAAGGAAAAAAAAAAAGTACACTTCTCTCACTATCAGCCTGAAGCTTATCTCTGTTCCACTTCTGCACCACTCAATAAACAGCTTTTGCAATAACATGTAGCCTCAATATCAATAAGAACATGCAGAGAGTGCACTCACTAAAGCTCAAAAAGCAAAAGAACAATCTTTACATTTCACAATTTACAACATGAACACTCTAAGTTCCTTATTAGCAATTCTTGTGTAATGCACTGTGCACAAAAATAGGTCTTTGCTCGGATCAATAGTTATCTGCTTGCAAAAAACACAAAGCATAAAATGCAACAATATATTCAAATGCAGCCAGGATCTCTAATCTCCCCATTTTTAAAAAAAATATTGTTTCTATGCCTTTGAATCAGCGTTGACTCCTGGCAAATGCCTGGATTAGTCCCTGCAGTTTTCTTGGCAGCATTTTTGGAAGTTGTTTGCCATTGCCTCCTTCCTAGGGCTGAGGTAAAGTAACTGGCCCAAAGTCACCTAGCTGGCTTTGTGTCTAAGATGGGACTAGAACTCACCGTTTCTAGACTGATACCTTAACCACTACACCAAAGGATCTTTTTGGTTGTTTGTTCAGCAGTAAACTATCAGGTAAGAAGGCAGGTGAGAGCAGTCCATCAGTTCTTAAGTTTGGGATTGGTGATCTAGAATCATCTGACTGCTGATACATACCCTATTCACCCCAGATGAGTTGAGTGGCCCAGCAACAATAGCCTCTGTGTACATGCTTAAATAACGGCTGCTGCTTATTTTCCTAGTCTTAGATATTATTTGTCAAACCTAGGACAAAATTCTCAGAACACTGTTTTTTTCAAAGTTCAAAATTCTCCATTTTGAGCTTGAAGCACCATTTTGAGCTTGAAGTCTCTGTAGATATTGTAGCACTTAGCCATCTGGATGATCTTGGAGGCTGACTGATAGGGCTGTGGAGCCCTTCAGATGTGAAGGCGAAAGGGCACTTCAGAGTATGCAGGAGGAAGAACACAGCACCTGTGTGTAAATTCTGAAAGCATCTGCTTCCTTTCCCAGGATCAAAAGTCTATTCTCTGCAGCTGCCATGTGATCCCAGGAAAAGTCATATTTGGTGCAAGGAATTCATGTCCCCATGCACTCTGTGGCACCCTTTTGTCTTTATATCAGAAATGCTGCACATTCCTATTTGTTAGTACTTGGACAGGGGACTTGGGAATTCCATGGCTGATAAGTAGAGTAGAAAGTCGAAAACATATCCCCGAAGGCAGCAGTGGCAAATCGCTTACATAATGCTGCTAAGAAGACTCCATGGATAAAGAACTTGACTTAAGGGAAACTTTGTTATACATTTAGCTAATGAATGAACAGTCCTAGAATGATTGGTATATGTACAGCCACTGAAGAAGGAAGTTCCTGGTTCATTAAAACTAAGAAGCTTCCTTCATGGGAAGTGTTGACTGCTGAAAAAAATTAAAATGCAAGCTTTTAATATAACTGTGAGCAACATGGCATTTACTGAAAAACAAAAGAAAGCAAATTAGGAGTTTATAATATTTCAACATCCTATCTTATTTTTAGAAATTGATATTTTTCTGTTTTTAAATATTTTATGTTATCTTATCAAGGCATGCAGATAAACTCCATTATTGTTACATAGATGTTAAATAAACAGGACGAGTATGGCTATGAGTTTTGCCAATGTGGTATGAAAACCTTGCAAAGGAAGTTTCTTCTATTTTGGAGCTCTTTTTAAAGGAAATTTCATGTGTGTGTGTGTGTATGCACATAGGGATGTTTTACAATCATCTGTAGTAGGAATGGAATTTAATAAGACTGGAAGGATTCTAGGGTATTCATCCACAGTGTTAAGTAAGCAAGGTTACACGATTTTTCCTCTTAGGCGGTATCCCTTCTACTTATACCAGGCCTTCTTCTATGGCATATGACACTCAAACGCTATTATAAAGGCTAAAGCTGGCGATACAACAACCAGCACTGTTGAGACTTGAGAGAGCCATTGTTTAAACACTAAGCAGGTGCATTCCAGTCTCAAGGTGGAGAAAAGAACAGCTAAGAGTTCATTGACTTGAAAGGACTGAAGAAAAAGGCTTAGGATTTAAACTATGGGGTTGACATATGGATATAAGATTTGATTTCTGTGTTCTACAGCATGTTGAGCTTCTGTCTATGTAAAGCAGCTTATCTAGCAGTACCAAGTCCTTGAAGTTTGTGCTCTTAGTTAGTTTCTGAAAAAGGGGTGATTATGGCTGTGCCCGACCATAAATTTGACAGATATTTATAAACAAAAGAATATACCAGAATATTTTGTGTATTACCTATAAAGTAGAATCTTGGGTTGATTGATACGCTTAGAGCAGGGGTCAGCAAAATACTGACTTTTGACTGATCAGGGGGGTCTGTTTGATCTGAATTAAGTAGCAGTTTGTTTTTCTTTATGGCTGATAACAGATGATATTTTAAGATTTAAACATCTCCCTTGATTTTTAGCCCCTGAGGGTTTTAATCACAGGTGAAATAGGCTTACATACTGGAAAAAAATAAGTAGACTGGTATACATTTTTCTCAAATTTAATTCAATCTATTTTGATAGACCTGCTCTGTATGTGACGTTCACTCATGAGAACTAACAGAAATAATAGATGTGGCCTTAGATGCTCTCACCATCAGATTATTTTTAATGTACAATTATTTTTAATGTAAAATTGAATTTAATATTCAATTCACATATTGCAAAAATTATATTAGCTGATTGGAAAACATGCCTGAACAACTAAGTAAATGAGCTCCAAATCTTGGCTAAGTGCATCCATTTCTTCCTATCCACACTGGAAAAGATATATTTCTTTACAGAATGTTCAATTCAGAAATGAATGGAAAGATGAAAGCATGCATGCCAAACAGCTGCCTCTGTTTGGCATACATGCTGTCCCTCATTTAATCCTTGGCCTTTCTAGATGGATGTGAAAAAAATTCATTTGGAAATTTTGGAGTGCTGCTGTTAATCAGTGTATATAATACTGAGGTAAGTGGACCTACGTTCAGATTTAATATAAAGCAACTTCACATACATCAGCTATAAAACATGGGACTCTTTTCATAATAAATCATGTGAAATTGTCACATAATTTAAAAGGTGTTGTCAAAACATATCCAAAACTTTTTAAAGATTGCTGTGCAATTTTTCTGTCATGAACTACCACACTGAGCAACAAAGCATGCACAAATGTATTAACAGTAGTATGAACTATCCCCACAACTGACTATCAGACCATAGACTGTAGCCTTGCCAGCCCATCTACCCTCCTCCTGAAAACGTCCATGTTAATACCCATGAATTCTCTGAAATGCTATTTCACCAATCAACCAGCTTAATTTCTGCAGTTTTATATCACCAGCAACCTTATGAAGATTATGGATACAGTGAAACCACATAGCTCACCATTATGGTATAGGCATTACCAGGAAAGCAACAAAGAGGGCAGTCATAGAGACAAGGAGAGCCCTTCAGGCTGAGGAGCAGAATGACTAATAGCAGTGCGCTACAGTATTCATATTACATTACTTAAATCTGCTCCAAATAACTGCTTTACAAAAATTGACATCAGCACAAATTCACCATAAACAAGTCACCTATGAAGGATATTTATATATTTGTGAAAAATATTTCAAGTAAAATACCAAATAAACAAAAGGCAATATACAAAATAAAGAGAAAACACTGACATTTATTTTTTCTTGTTCCATTACTAATAGATAAACCAGAAGAGTTCTTGAAACCATTTAATGCCAATAAGTTTCATGCCATCATTGCAGCCAATAGTATAGAAGATGGTCCTTTAAAATTGGTAAATTCAGCAATGACATTATCTGGCAGTTAGATGGACACTTTAGATCACTGAATCTATTGTCCTATAATATAACATATTTTGCGGGTGGGAGTCTGGAATTTGTTGTGCAGGTAAAATTACTGAATATTGCTCAGTTTCATTAACTATACTTATTTTATATTTCAGTTATTTTGAAAATGTTACTCAACATGCTTTTCCCTTTCAGACAGTTATGTTCATTTCATTCAGTTTTTAAAAATATAAGAATAATATCTAGGGCAAAATGAATTAGAAAGCAGTTGGCTAGAGACTATTCTCTTTCTCAGGATAGTTTGGGATAAGAAGGAAGTAATACTGAGATAGAAGAAATAAATATACAAACATGATGCTAAAGGCTCTCTGGTTTTCTGTGCATGCATGTACAGACATCTGTTCCATTGGGATCACCAAAAAAGTGAAGTGCTAGGGACAGATTTTGCAACAACCCTACAAATCAAGAGATGCAGCTCCCTTAATGTTTCAAGGAGAGGTGATTTACTTATGCTAATAAGCTTTATGAAATAATGATTTGCAATTCTTAGTAGAATAATGTAATTATGTTTATACAGAATACAGAAAGAATAGAAATAGAAGGCAACATGATAGTTGCTTTTTCTTGCTGGTGGTGTGCTGCTAAAGTGTTTCCATTATTACTGATGTGCTGTTAAAGTAGGCATAAATGCCTACAGTGATGATGTTGTCTGCTTTAAGATTACCCAGAGATATAGTTATGTTTCCATAAAAAAACAGTTTGATCCTTTGATCTTACTTTTGTGAATTGTCAGAATGTTGAAGGTAATTTCCTCTTTCATTGGTTGTAATTTGCTTGTTGAATTTGTTTCTCTTAGGACTGATTAATGCATTGCTTTCCCTGCTGTCATTTGTAGAATACTGAATATTCTTTTGTCTGCATACTTGATTTTCTTCTATTCCTGGCACTGGCACGAAGGAGTTAACAGGCTCAGCATGAGTATGGCCAGAAGTAATCCATCTTTCAGGCATATTCAATGAGCCCTGCTTATTTTCTTTTACACCAGAGATAAAGAAGTTATTTTTCTTTATGAATTTAACAGCTTCTTGAGTCAAATGATCTGCCTGTTTTTCTGGTTCTTCTGCCTTCGTAGTGTTTAGAACTCCATTTTCATGTGCATTGCGGTGTTCAATACTAAGTTTCATCAGCTTCCTTAAATACCAACACTGGAGCTGTACAGAGTCTTCTGAGAATTTATCTCTGGAGAAGGAATAGTTAAAACATATCTATTATTATTTACTTTAAATAACATTGAACCTGCCTTTCAGGCATATTGTTCTCCCAAAGTGCTTTACAAGATTGCACATAATGTGAAAATGCATTATGCATACACCAGCTAATGGTTTTTCTAGAAGTATCTTAAAATAATTTTAAAAATCAATATATCTTAAAATACAACTGTGGTGAAATCATATATATCACCCTAGGGAGCTTTACTGATAAAGCCTTATATCCTAGACAAGCCAGAATGATTGCTGTTCTTGGTGGGCCAGTAAGTAAGGCTTTGACAACGTCTAGAAGTAGTGTCCACAAGAACTTGCTGTTTGTGTCATTCTGTTGAAAGTGGCATTGTAACCTTTCACTGCAAACTCTGCCACTTTGAGGCATCTGTGTGACATCACAACACATATAGAAAAAAAAGCTGGGGTTTGCACTGAGATGCTACAATGCTGCTGAGGTCTGCCCTTCTTTTTCCCCCGCCCCTCATAAGTGCCACCGATGTCTAGGCAGCATGAACATGGTCTGATACTAAAATTTAGCATTAAATATTCTTTTATGTGAATTAGATAATTGTCTTATTTTGAACAAAAGAGCATATATGCATTTAACAGGAAAGCATGAGCAACTTAAAGTTAAATACTATCTACTATATTGTGTTCTCCAACTTAAGAGATGACAAATGATTGTCTTTTGAGCAGAATGCTTTGCAGACAAGAACACTCAAGAATTGAAAATATATGTATCTCCATAAAGAATAAAAGACATGACAAATAAATAATACAGTAATATTATGTAATTCTATATAACTTGGTGTATCTGCTAATATTCTTATTGCTCTCTCTTTCTTGTAAAAGGCCTTTAAACTTCATAAAGAGTTTTAATGTTTATATTTCTTCAGTTTCAATTCCTTTTAGAAGCCTTTTATGTCACTTTCACCTGTTTAAACTATGACTGTTTAAATGGGTTTCAACTTCCATTAGCGTCTTTTATTTCCAAGCCTCTGTAGAAGAGCCTGTTGAAAGCCAAAACATTGAAACAGAAGTACATTTTTGTATAGCTACTTTCAAGTAGGTGTCAAAAGATTAACTGACAGACCTTTATTAGAGCAGAGTAATTAATTTTAAAAAGCATATAATTCTTAAACATGAGTAAGCACACTTTATGTGAAATCAGGATGGAACATCCCAGACAATTTAGCTGAACGGCTCTGTTGTAGAAAAATGGATTAGGAAACATGGCAATTATTACATGTGGCAGCTTACTTACTTCAGGTTGTATCTACAGGGCTTCATTACTTAATTAAATGTCAAATAGCCAAAAAGCTTGCTGGGTTTTCTACTGTTCTTTAGGAATATTATATTAAGGCTACAATCCTATGGACTCTTCTTGGGAAAAAAGCTCCATTGTGCCCTATGGAAATGATGATGATGATGATGATGATGCTTTTTTTAATCCCGCTTTTTTATATATATAAATCAAGGTGGCGAGCATATTTCATATAAATATACAAGTCCATTTTTTTTGCTAGTCATTTAGTTTACAGAAAGTAGATAATGGTTAAGGGTATTAATTGAATGTAAACTGTCTCAATTTTCTTTTTTCAAAATATGTACAACACAAGAAAACTGAACACCCAGTGCTCTATAATTCAGCATATTTTATACATAATTCTATGAGAACAGGGAAAGACTCATGTCTAAAATGTAAAAGCCACCAGTGGTTAATGTTCATTATAATGAGCTAGATGGACTAACAGCCTGATACTTTATAAAGCATTTTTTAAATATTTTTCTTAATTTAATTTGTGGAATGGTACATTTTGATAAATATTTTTAATTTAAAGTTTTAAATTTTATAGTGAGATCCAATCTGATACTTAGCAAAAGCAGATACTCAGAAGTACATACTACTATGTTCAGTGGAGCTTATTCCTAGGAAAGTATGTTTAGGATCATAGCCTTAATCTTTCTTATTTGCTTCTTATTTCTTATTTGCTCTTAAGAGCAAATTTGAGTACAGCTTTGAAAAATATACAAAAATAAGTAATCTTAGTCAAATTTTTGCATAAGTGCAAATATTTTGTAGAATTCTCCTAATGTCTAAATACCTTAACATTTTAATACTATTTATAACAAAGATTTGCAATTAACACATACAATGAGCTTCAAAATTGTGTGTGTGTATTAAAAAAACTGGCAGTTCTTATATGACATACCACAAAAACTGGGCTAAAGAAAAATGCTAGAATAACATTTAAACTGCATAAATAGCTTCTTATTACCAGACTGCCACATAAAACAACATCTCCCTTACTGAAATTCCCATCTACTACTGTCAGCCCTTCAAGGTAGAGCAGACTAGGAAACCAATGTCATGTAGGTCAGTACTACTTTCATTGTAAAGCTTTAGTAACAGAATCTTGCAAGTCTGAATGAGCTTCCCATGTCCCTCTGTTTATCTTTGTGTGAATTAAGGAGGGGTTTGTCTGAGATGTTTACTACATTACATTCTTGGCTGGGGAGCGGCTCTTCCTCCTGTCCGTCAAGGCCATTACTTCTCTCCTCTATAACTATGGTTTCTTTACAATACAGAGTATTCTTATGCAGACAGATGATATTACAAAATGACTGAAATGTTTTAAGTAATCACTTTGCAGGTTTGTTTTATAGAATTTTCAACAATTATTCAGCTTGTTTTCATTCATTTTGTACCCTTACCCATGTGTCCTCTACATAGGCACAGTACAGTTACACTTATATAATTGAACATATGGGTATTTCATACCTATGATATGCAACACACATATAGCAGTGGTACATATTGCAATATTTTTCAGAAGGAAAATAATGTCATGACCTTTTGTATCATTTAATATACTACTTTTGTCCTAATACAGATTCAGCACTAATTAAGCTCCTTAAGTAGAGTTACTAGATCTAGGCTGCAAAAATCCAGATGACCACCAGATATTAGCAAAAGATTGTTGTTGTTGTTGTTTAGTCGTTAAGTCGTGTCCGACTCTTCGTGACCACATGAACCATATTGCGCCAGGCCTTCCTGTCCTTCACTGCCTCCCTGAGTTTGCTCAGTTTCATGCTCATTGCTTCAGTGATGCTATCTAACCATCTCATCCTCTGCCGTCCTCTTCTCCTTTTGCCTTCAATCTTTCCCAGCATCAGGGTCTTCTCCAAAGAGATCTCTCTTCGCATTAGGTGACCAAAATATCTGAGCTTGAGCTTCATTATCGATCCTTCCAATGAGCAATCAGGGTTGATTTCCTTTAAGATTGACTGGTTTGACCTCCTAGCAGTCCAGGGGACTCTCAAGAGTCTTCTCCAGCACCACAGTTCAAAGGCATCAATTCTTCGGCGCTCGGCCTTTTTATGGTCCAGCTCTCACAGCCATACATTACTACTGGAAAAACCATAGCTTTGACTATGCGGATCTTTGTCGGCAAGGTGACGTCTCTGCTTTTTAATATGCTATCTAGGCTTGCCATAGCTTTCCTCCCAAGGAGCAAGCGTCTTTTAATTTCATGGCTGCAGTCTCCGTCTGCGGTGATCTTGGAGCCCAAATAAATGAAGTCTGTTACTGCTTCCATTTCTACCCCTTCTATTTGCCAGGAATTGATGGGTCCAGATGCCATGATCTTAGTTTTTTTAATGTTGAGTTTCAAGCCAGCTTTTGCACTCTCCTCTTTCACCCTCATCAAGAGGCTCTTTAGTTCTTCTTCACTTTCTGCCATTAGGGTGGTATCGTCCGCATATCTGAGGTTGTTGATGATTCTCCCTGCAATCTTAATTCCGGCTTGTGATTCTTCCAGCCTGGCATTTCTCATGATGTACTCTGCATATAGGTTAAATAAGCAGGGTGACAGTATACAGCCTTGTCGTACACCTTTCCCTATTTTGAACCAATCGGTTGTTCCATGACCGGTTCTAACTGTTGCTTCTTGGCCCGCATACAGATTTCTCAGGAGACAGGTAAGGTGGTCTGGAATTCCCATCTCTTTAAGAATTTGCCACAGTTTGTTGTGATCCACACAATCAAAGGCTTTTGCATAGTCAATGAAGCAGAAGTAGATATTTTTCTGGAACTCTCGTGCTTTCTCCATGATCCAGCGAATGTTGGCGATTTGATCTCTAGTTCCTCTGCCTCTTCAAAACCCAGCTTGTACATCCGGTAGTTCTCGGTTCATGTATTGCTGAAGCCTAGCTTGTAGGATTTTGAGCATAACCTTGCTAGCATGTGAAATGAGTGCAATTGTGCGATAGTTTGAGCATTCTTTGGCGTTGCCCTTCTTTGGAATTGGAACGTAAACTGACCTTTTCCAATCCCGTGGCCACTGTTGCGTTTTCCAAACTTGCTGGCATATTGAGTGCAGCACTTTAACACCATCATCTTTTAGTATTTTAAATAACTCAGCTGGAATACTGTCATCTCCACTAGCTTTGTTGTTAGCAATGCTTCCTAAGGCCCACTTGACTTCACTCTCTAGGATGTCTGGCTCAAGGTCAGTGATCACACCAGCGTGGACATCAGGGACATTAAGATCTTTCTTGTATAGTTCTTCTGTGTATTCTTGCCACCTCTTCTTAATCTCTTCTGCTTCTGTTAGGTCCCTGCCTTTTTTGTCCTTTATCATGCCCATCTTTGCACTAAACGTTCCTTTCATATCTCCAATTTTCTTGTAGAGATCTGTAGTCTTCCCCATTCTATTGTTTTCCTCAATTTCTTTGCATTGTTCATTTAAGAAGGCCTTCTTATCTCTCCTGGCTATTCTCTGGAAATCTGCATTCAATTGCTTATATCTTTCCCTTTCACCCTTGCTTTTCGCATTCCTTCTTTCCACAGCTATTTGTAAAGCCTCATCAGACAGCCATTTTGCTTTCTTGCATTTCTTTTTCTTTGGGATGGTTTTAGTTGCTGCCTCCTGTACAATGTTACGGACCTCCGTCCATAGTTCTTCAGGCACTCTGTCTACCAAATCTAATCCTCTAAATCTATTCATCACCTTCACTGTGTACTCACAAGGAATATGATCTAAGTCATACCTGAGTGGTCTAGTGGTTTTCCCTACATTCTTCAATTTAAGCCTAAATTTTGCAGTAAGAAGCTCATGATCTGAGCCACAGTCAGCTCCTGGTCTTGTTTTTGCTGTCTGTATAGAGCTTCTCCATCTTTGGCTGCAAAGTATATAATCAATCTGGTTTCGGTATTGACCATCTGGTGATGTCCATGTGTAGAGTCGTCTCTTGTGTTGTTGGAAAAGAGTGTTTGCTATGACTAGCTTGTTCTCTTGACAGAACTCTATTAGCCTTTGCCCTGCTTCATTTTGTACTCCAAGGCCAAATTTGCCTGTTATTCCGATTACTCCTTGACTTCCTACTTTAGCATTCCAATCCCCTATGATGAAAAGGACATCTTTTTGGTGCTAGTTCTAGAAGGTGTTGTAGGTCTTCATAGAAGCGGTCAACTTCAGCTTCTTCAGCATCAGTGGTTGGGGCATAGACTTGGATGACTGTGATATTGAATGGTTTGCCTTGGATACGCACTGAGATCATTCTGTCGTTTTTGAGGTTGTACCCCATTACTGCCTTTCCCACTCTCTTATTCACTATGAGTGCAACTCCATTTCTTCTAAGGGTTTCTTGCCCACAGTAGTAGATATAATGGTCACCCGAATTAAATTCACCCATTCCCGTCCATTTCAGTTCGCTGATTCCCAAGATGTCGACGTTCAATCTTGTCATCTCATGTTTGACCACATCCAGCTTGCCTTGGTTCATAGATCTTACATTCCAGGTACCTATACAATATTGTTCTTTACAGCATCGGACCTTCTTTTCGCTTCCAGATACATCCACAGCTGAACGTCCTTTCGGCTTTGGCCCAGCCGCTTCACTCTTTCTGGAGCTACTTGGAATTGCCCTCCGCTCTTCCCCAGTAGCATATTGGACACCTTCCGACCTGAGGGGCTCATCTTCCGGCGTCATATCTTTTAGCCTTTTAACATTGTCCATGGGGTTTTCTTGGCAAGGATACTGGAGTGGGTTGCCATTTCCTTCTCCAGTGGACCACATTTTGTCAGAACTCTCTGTCATGACCTGTCCGTCTTGGGTGGCCCTGCACGGTATAGCTCATGGCTTCACTGAGTTACGCAAGCCCCTTCGCCACGACAAGGCAGTGATCCATGAAGGGGAGCAAAAGATTACAGCCCATCTATTTCCTAATATCTATGGGTCTTCTAGATATTGTTGCAGCTTAGATTGCACAGGCCTTCATTAGGATTCTTTAATTCAGTGTAATTAATTCTAATGGGTTAGTGTAAATAAAGAAAGTAGAAATGAAGAAAGGTTACTTTATTTCATGTAAGCTTGTGAAGGCTATATCCATCTGATAAGATTTCTAAAAGGGGTCAGAAACTATTCATGATCAATGAAAACTTAAAACAGACTTTCATCAATTTTCTACCATACTGTTATTCCAATGTATATATTGTTAGATCAATAATAAGCAATAAGGAACAAAGAAAAGCTTGAAAAAATAATTTCTTGAAATGAATTGTAAATACTTACGTTAATCTAGTTGTAGCTTTTTTGTTGACTGAGACAATTTCTTGAATCTGAGCTTGACAAAATGCTGCAAAACTTCCTGACTTCAAGGTTTTTTTACTTCTTTCAAAAAAAATTTCTGTATTACAACTTACATTCTCATCATTAAGTATTTTCAAAGTGGGCAAATTTTTGAGTAAGGAGCATCTTTAAAATGACAGAAAAACATAACATTAGCACAGGTTAGCTTTAAGAAACATGTTACATAGAACATCCATGACTGCAACCTCAAAACACAAATGCAGCAATGTTTTGCCCAAACAGAATTTGACATTTCAATAGGAGAAGCATTATAGGGTTAAACATTGCAGGTAATGCTTGCTTCTCCAGTTGAAACTGGCACTTTGATGTTTGAGCTAGTCCCGTTATTAAATAAACCCTTGCTTATTTATGAGATTTTTGTCAACTGAAGAGATGTCACACAGAAGAAAAATACAATATGTTCTCTATCATCTCAGATTGCAGGAAATGAGATAATGCCTAAAGTTAAAGGAAAACAGAATCTAATTGAACATTTTCCTAATAGCAAAAAACAGTTTAATAATGGAACCAATTAACTAAGAAGATGACGGGCTCCCCTTCATTGGATGTGTTCAAGCAGATGCTAGTTAGACATTTGTTGAAGATGCTTTACTTTGGATTCTTGCACTCGGTCCACAGTGAGTTGGACTTGATGGTCTATATAGGTAGTCCTTGACTTACGACCATTTGTTTAACAACTGTTTGAAGTTATGATGGCACTAAAAAAAGTGATTTACAATTGGTCCTCGCACTTACAACCGTCACAGCATCCCTGTGGTCATGTGATCAAAATTTGGGCACTTGGCAACCGCATGTATTTACAATGGTTGCAGTGTCCCAGGGTCATGTTATCACCATTTGCGACCTTCCCAGTTGGCTTCTGACAAACAAAGTGGGGGAAGCTGGATTTGCTTAACGACCATGACAAAAAAGGTCATAAAATTGGGCACAATTTACTTAACAATCGCATCACTCAGCAATGGACATTTTGGTCCCAATTGTGGTCGTAAGTCAAGGACTACCTGTAGAACGCTTTCTAATGATGATTCTGTGAGGATTAAGTAAAAACAATCTTCCTCACAGCATCTATAGGAGAACTCCATTCAGAAAATGTAAATGGAAAAAACTGGTATTTGTCAATATATTTCATGAAGAGGATTTACAGATTATGGAATACTCTCTTGAAACTAAATCCTCCTTACCTCCAGGTTAAACTTGAATATAGACCCTTATGCCAGATTTTACAATCAATTATCACAGAAAATTTAGACTATCTAGCCAAGAATAAAGACATTCCACAGACTTGAACAGAAAAATAAGCACATATTTAAGCCCCAGCAAGTGAACGTGATGGATTCAAATTCTGGCTGACTCATATACCTTGTTTCAATATATATCATTAGAATCATAATTCCAATTTATATCTGAATAAAAAAATTAAATATAAAATCTGTATTTCCTTTTCACAAGTGCATACATGTCAGATGGTAATGTTAAACGAATAACTGAATATGCCGTCTGGAGATATTAGAGACAATGCTGAATAATGAGATATTCAAAAGGTGCCATATCAAGTTGATTAATGTTGGAAACTATGGTTTCTTAGAGCCATGGGATCTTAGCACTAGTTTTTCCAGCTGGGTTTCTGCTAGTGACGGCTGAATCAATATTTCATTTAGTGAAAACTTCCTGGTGAATATTCTGTCACTTAAGAGGTTCTATTAATCATTACTGCAATGAAACATATTCCCCCTAGGAATGCTCAAACAGATCTTAGGGTTTAATTTCCAAAAAGTGATTTCTCAGTACTTCAGCTTCTTCAGTGTTATCACTGGCTGGACATGAAAGTAAGAAACCAATTGGGAAATTTTACAAGTAATTCCTTTGTTGGTATCAAGGGGTTATGTAAAGTTCATTGAAACATATTGCTCGAAATTATAGTCAATGCTGAATTCAACAAATCCATACTTTATAGTATCCCATTAGATAAATTAATCTCTTCTCCGATCATGAAAGCTCAAATGGCCAAGCAGCGTAGGAGGATCTTGATGACTCTGGAATTTCAAGATTTATTTTAAACTGAATTTAGGTGGAATAGCAATTATACACTTATCACCTATTAAAAGTACACCAAAGTAAGAACAATATACCGATTAAAAATTACCCCCCCACACTCCTCTTTCTTTGTTACCTGCAGGAAATTAGCAGTAATAGAAATTAGAGTTAGCCAAGGTCAATGGGAAAAAGAGATAATGGAAAAATAATCTGAAAAGGTTGGAAGTATAAGTATAAACAAACTGTACAGCTAAATGATGAAAATGGCAGAAGACCAATCCAGCTGCAAAAAAAGAACTGAATTATTTGAAAAATCAAAAGGAAAATAAACAGGAAATGGAATACAAGGGAAATTATTAAGAATAGATTTTATCTATGATTACTAATGCTTCCACATAAGTAGTTTGTAAACTCAAGCTGCTGATCATCTGGCAATTCCTATTTCACTCTTACTAGTTAATACTGAACTAGACAGAAACAATATAGAAGAAGGTTATTGTTGTGGAAAAGCAGAAATGGAAGTTCTAAGCCTTCAAAAACAAAGTGAGTTGATTTCTACTTCCTGTTTTCTACCTTCTACAGTTAGCATAGCATCCCCTCCCAAGGGGGGGGGGCAAAGGAAGTAAATAATAATGAGTTGTTGAAAAAGACAAATGTATGATTATTCCAATAAAGATTACATTGGACAGCTATCAGATTAGGCTAAGGTAAACTAAACTAAAATACAGAATAAAGCAAAGATGCATAATTTGAAACTCTACTGCTGCACGTTACCCTCAGTTTTGAATGCAGCACTCAGAGCTTCTCTAAAAATTTTTACTGAATTGTAGTATTCTCTGTGACATATAAGGAAAATTATTACATGCAGGAGAAATAAATATATTAACTGCAAATATGTTAACATGTACAAAGTAAACAAAGGTATATTAGGATATCAAGCAGAGTAGATTATGATGTGGAGTTGAATTAGTTCAAGTATGACAAAAGAAACAATGGTTTTCAATAGAAGAGAATATATGTAGCTCAGGGTTGAACTGTGGAGTCCTTGGTGCTCTCTAAGCTTGGTTGTTTGCTTGCAGACATTTCATTGGGCCATATTAGCTGGTGAATTCTAGCGCTGAATACAATACACTTAGAAGGAAACCAATGTGACTATGGGCCAGTCATTATTTTTGAATCCAGTGATCTCACCGATTTATTGTTGTAGGGATAAACTGAGAAAAAAACTTCTGTATGGAAAGATGAATAAATAAATAGAAATTGCTGGATTTATAAAATAAACTAAGAACCTAACAGGGTACATATTGTCAATATTTTATTATGAAAGGCCTTTCAGGACAGTGAGATATTGGGAATGTATTAACAAAGCTTAGATTAATATTATGTATAACTGAAAAGAAAATTAACACCCCAGTTATGAATAAATGAATTTATAGAATATCAATATATGTTTAAAATAGGCTAATTTTTTAAAGCTTAAGAAACAAAACTATTGGAAAATAAATGTATAAAGGAAATTGAATTTTTCTATACATATTTAATACAATTTAAACTTAGTTTGTTTAAAATATCCTCCTAAGCAGAGCTCAGATATAAGTTGCTTCAACTTTCTGATTAACAGAAATGAATAAAATATATTTAGTATGAAAACAAAACAATACAAATGTTAATGCTGGTGATAAGAAGTCAAGAAATAGTTTCTAAAGAGGGCAAATGTAAATACTTCCATATAATCTATCATTAACTATTTAATATAGTCAGCTAGCAAATAAAACAAAATGAAGCAAAACAAAGCCCCTGGCTTTTTTGAACTTTGCACATGTTGGTAATTCTAAACTATCAACAGATAATTCTAAACCGTCAAAAGTTCTAAGAATTACTTGAATTAATCTGCTCTCAACACTTCTGAATTATTTTATGCTACCAGTGAAAGAGTTTTGAAAAGAGATTAATTAATTTCAACTGAAACTAATAGGATAACTTTGTCATTAAGCATTGCTGATTTGTCATTAAGGAATGCTCATTTCGATTAAGAGTAAGTGTAACTAATATTTCTTCCATCCTACAGAACTGCCTTGGTTTGTGATAATTATTGTAACCAACACAGCTGGGAACAGACCGTTATCTTTTTATCACAAACTTCTCCAGACAAATGCTGTTGCTCTGTCAGATCATCATGCTTTTACCTTTATCTTCATCTCATTTCCCTTTCATTTAAACTAGGATGTTTCAAACTATGTTCTGTGGAATCTTAGAGTTCCATGAGAATTTGATGGGGCTCTGTGAATGACTAAGGATGAAAAAAAAGTTTACTCAAACACAGTCGGGGGATCCATAGCAATTTTTCTAAGATATAGAGGAAAGGGCAGGGCTTATTTTCCTGTGAAAAAACATCATGGTTGCCATTTTGAGGATCAAGAGTTCCAAGAGTTATTTTTTGAACCAACAGGTTCCACGGCTTGAAAAAGTTTGAAAACCCCTGATCAAACTCACTTCTATAAAATATCTGACAAGAGAAAATATTGGGGAACATGAAAAGACTTTGCTAATTATTAACTTTATCCTATAATTTAATCAGTTCCAAATACAAGAGTCGTTCCTCATATTATATTGTTCTATTAACATTATTAGTAATAATTTATTAAATGCTACATAACAAAGCTATCCACATATTAATAATCATAAATCTCATACCCTCTTTCTCTTCTCTCCTTACCTCCAGCTCTCTTCTTGAAGAAGAGGATTTCCAAGTAGGGATAGTTCTCTTAGGCTATCACAGCTTTCAAGACATTGAATGACACTCTTCAGATCTGCATTTGTTAAGGACAAAACAAATATAAATAGTTATAAATATATTAATAGGGATTACAGCAAAAAACTGTCAAATTAATATTGAATAAAATGAAGTTTTTATGTCTGGGAACACTCTTCCAAGCATCTTTAGTGGACAATGAAGTGAAATCCCTAAATTTTAATTTAGTGTACTCCATTCTAATTATTCTACAATCATTGGGATTACTTTGGTGCAGTGTCATAATGCAACAAATGACAGTGGATGGTTCTAGGTCCTAATTTGGGGATATTTTTTTATTCTTTTTAACATCCCATTAAATATTCTTTTTAAAATCTGTTGGAATCCTGGTTGGACATGAATGCTTTGAGTATACCATTTATCTTTGGTATACTGAATGTTGCTTCATCAGACTTTTTTCTTCAACTGACACATATGTCATTCATCCAATTTTGGTGAATTTTATGTGAAAACACCTGAACATATAAATAACTAATCAAACAATTGTATATACAACAGCATTTATGTAACAATTATTAGCAAAATAGGTGTACAACATAATTTTAGGCAGGTGGCTTAACCAAAGAAACATGATTTAATCTACATCAGAATGGATAATTAAACTTAGAAATACAGGGAAAGGTCTTCTAAGCTGAAAAATAACATATTTTAATATGATTATGGGTTGAAGAACTAATTTGGAATCATCAAAATGCTTTTTTCTCACTTTTTAAATATTCTTAAATAAGATTAAATTTCATCTGTAATTCATGATATACAAGGTCTACTGATAAATACAATGTTAAAAAGGATTAAACACTTGGCTCAAATCCTTTTAACCATAAATATTAGACAGTATAGAATAATGCAAACCTTAGCCATGGTTAAAGCTAACAGGAATGCATGCTGTTCTCAGTGTTAAAAAATGAGGAACATATTAAATCTAGCTGCTAAATCTGAACTCCATATATAACCAGAAGAGAAAAACAAACTTTTACAGACTTTTTTGATATACACATTAACAACCAAACTCATGTACGAGTTATAAAGTGGACTGGAAACAGAAAACAATTTTTCCTATTTATCTTGTAAACTTACCTAGCAAGCAGTTGTTGCTCATGTTTAGTTTTTCCAATGACACATATGAAGAAAGAGGCACAAGTTCTGTCAAACTAGAAGAAAAACAACCAACAGTTTTATAGATATTTGTGTTAAACCTACCCTCTGGGTACTGGGCATATAAAAGGCCAAGCACAGCTAAAAGTCAGGCAATGATTCATCATTTGTTAGCAACTTCTAGATTCACTATCTGAAATTGTGGCCATTTCTCTTTTAATATCAAAGTAACACTTTTCAGGGTCTAAACAATTGTATAAAAGCTGCAGAATTCAAAGTAATGGAGTAATTTCCTTACAGATGAATAAAGAAGCTCCATGGATTGGGGGGGGGGGGATTTCTTAACTAGAAAAAGCAGTGCCAAGCATTATAATGGTTTTGTTTTATCTGGATAGTCAGAGCAAGTAAGAATGGTAAAATCCTTGATTATGCGCCCTACCTAGGTTTCTGTGTATCATCTTTCCTGAAGTTGTCTCCTTTTTTTAATTAGTCCAGCCCAAAAATATAATAAGAATGTTCACATCTGTTGGAACTAGCTACTCTCTCTCCCTCCCACAATTAGACTTATGGGAAGCTTAATATTGAAAAACAACCACCAAAGCTTACTGTGAGTAATCTGTAATTTAGATACCTAGATCTTTATGTACCTTTTTTTAAAAAATGTTTTTTAAAAAATGTACATTGTAGTAGTACCTGAAGAGTTTAGAATTTTTTTTCCAGTGGAAGTTTTTAAACAAAATAACATCCCAACTCCTTGTGTATTCTTTTCCTAAAATATAACTTCATCATAATTTACTATTGATTGGTTTCATCATACTAAATGAGTAAATGGCTTTCCTGACATACCAGTATTTTTTAGGAAGACACACAAAGGATAACTGAATCTTATGAAATAAGGCTCCAGTATACATTCATTTGATTTAATCTATTTTATATTCTATTTCTCCATTTGGCTATTATTCGCAGTAGTCCTTCAAAAAGAAGCTTTCTGGGACCCAATCTTTGGAAATCCCAGGAATTTAATCTGGGAACATCTGTATGCAAATCACACTTTACCTCAGAGCTACAGTTCCTCCTGTTGAATGTTACACTTAATGTTATTCTTATAAAAGTTAAAAGCTATACAATATACATGTTTAGTAAAAGTAATAGTCAGCAAGAGGCCTCAATACTTGTGTTACATATTTCTTCTGTTCTACTAACCCACAAATAGGCTTCCAAGATATTTAATAAAATCTTTGGGGAGTAAATACATATGTTTTTAATCTGTTCTACAATGAATCTCTCCATACCTATGTACCAAATGGCTTGAGGCACTGAGGAACACCTGAAGAGGTGATGACAAAAACTGAATAATAATTAAAAAAAAATACTCCCCACAAGTAAAACAGAGTAGAATTTAACTAATTCAGAGGGGGACACAGTTTTGTTATGACAGTTAAAGCTACCCCTTTTACATGCATACCTATCTGAAAATGAAAATCGATAACATTATAAAAACACTTTAAAACATTTCAACTGAGTACAGCATTTTTAAATCTGAAGCAGAGACATCATGAAGAAATGCTAAATTCCACAGTCTAAAGAAAAGCAGATAACAAAGAAAACATCACAACAGGTGGCAGCTCCTATCTAATCTTGACTGATCTCCAAAAAACCAAATAGGGTCAGACTTGGTTAGTACTTGAGTGGGAGAACACCAGGGCATCCCAGGGCTGAAGACTAGACTGGGGAGTTGAAAAAGCATGCTGGAAGAACAAAATGTCAAATTACATCTATATTTTGCTAAGAAAACAATGTAGATGAGAACATGATTAATGTAGATGTATCTGTGTAATCAACAGGGGTCAAGCTCAATTTAAGGTAGGCTTTAAAAACATTTATAATACTACATAAGAAAATTATACAATATTACTATTTATTTTCATTTGACAAATCTATGGAAGAGACAACTATTACTATAGGCAAACTCATGCCTCTCCAAGGAATAGTTACCCGAACAGGCTGCAAAGCAGCTGGAGAAAAAGAGTGAAGACATTCCACTGTTTCTTCAGCCACATTTGCCAGTCCTTCATTTGAATCTTTGCTGCCTGATGCTCCCACAGGTTACTTGATTGTTTCTCACAGCAGATCATTATAAGAACTATATATTGAAAATGGGTCCTGAGTTTGTTTTTATTCCTCCTACCCTGCCCCTTTTCCTTCTGTATCAAGTCTTTTACATTTTAAGCCTGAATGTAGGCATTATTATATACTCTTTCCAATCTGGAAGATTTTTGAACTGTAAGATAACTACAAAGTAGCTATTTTTGCAAAGAAAGAAAGAAATGAAATGCATTGAAAATGTAGTGTACTGAATGTATTTAGTTTTTTTTAAAAAAATGTTTGTGTTGCTTAGATGTCACAATATAGGATTCTTCTTTGCTTATCAATGTCTCGGAATAAGTTTCATTAACTGAAAATATGCTGGATTGAACATCACAAACCCTTAATTCTCCTTTGTCTTTATGCTTCTGTTTGTTCTATATTGGTGTCATATTATCGATTTGTTCTAAATCTCATTGAACAGTATAGCAAGTATTAAATATTAAAAACTGCATTTTGTTTATTTCAAGTACATGAAATTTCATCAGAAAAAGGTTACTGAAAGTATTCCAATGATGAAAAGGAGTATATCTAATCCATTATTTCTAAGTAAGTTTTAGTTAAATGCAATATAACTTTCTGTTACCTCCAATTTGCAGGTATTACATAAAGATTAAAATCAGTTTCCTTTGAGGTTCTGATTTTCTGCTAATCCTTCCCTGCTTTTCTCAATTAAAATAACTCAGTAATGAATTATCTGCTTAAAGTGTATTTAAATTCTATTTTTATGTGTAATTGTGAACTCTGCAAAGTAGACTTTGGGGTGAGGCAAAATACATTGCATATGGCTCAATATTTTAAATTGATATTTATTTTTGATAAATGTTATTACCTTTCCCAAATTTGTAAAAAGATAAACGAATATAAATAGAAAACTGTAATGATGGAAGATAGAATTTATTTATTTATTTATTTATTTATTTATTTATTTATTTATTTATCACATTTATATGGCTGCCCATCTCGCAAAAAGCAACTCTGGGCGGCATACAACAATCAATAAAACAACAAATACATGCAAATACAAATACATAAAAATAGTTATTATAAAAATATAAAAAGTCATTACTAAGAATAAAAATATTATCAAATATTTAAAAGATTTTTTCGATGATAGGCTATGGTTAATTTGTAAGGTGCTTCAGATACAGGTCAATTTATCCTTTCTTTCCAAATGTTATGTATGCTTCACCAGAGCTCAAAATTGCAGACTGATAGTTTGTAATTTTAGACAGAAGAATTAACAGTAATATTCAGCAAAGTGTTTAATCAAGCACTTCTGTTACTAAAAACCTAAATTATGGCCATCATGAATTACAGAGGTTAGATTACTTGGAGCAGTTTGGCAGCAGTCAAGTCGAATTTTGATTTCATGGTATTCCTAATCTACAATTCAAACATATTTTCTGGTGACTGTACTGCTATTTTTTTAATTAGCTTAGTAATATAAGTATTGACTATGCAGTAAAATTATAGACCAAGGTAAAATAGTATAACTTAATTTGAGTAACTTTCTGCTTAGTAAATTTCACATCATACATTACTTTTTAATATTGGCATTTAGAGTGGTATGTTGTAGAGAATTCAATATTTAACTTGTTTTTTTAAAAATCTAAAATTCATATTGTATATTCTACTTTAAATAATAAGATCCTTTTCAGTCTGTCATTCTATAGTTTCCTTTACACTGGCGGTCTTTGTCCTTTTCTTTTTCCTTTTTTTAAAAAAAGAAAATTCAAACCAGAAAAACAAAGGACATTACAGAAAACTTAATACCACTTGACCTTGTCCCACTAGCCCTGGGCTTTAAAAGGATATAAATTACAAAGACGACACAAAAGCAAAAGATATTTTTTAAGAATCCAATAGCTTCCTTTTTCTGGTATCATTTAAACCCAAAGCAGTCACAAAACCAGGACAAAGACAAGTAGAGATACATGTATAAAAAAAGTAAAATTGAAATAAACTTGAAATTACACATATGCAGAACAGAAAAAGAACAAAGATTCTCGAAGTCTACAATAAACATATTAAACATGTCCTTAATCCAAAATAAAATTACTATTTGCCTGATTGATGCAGGCAGCTTCTCTATGATGCCAACAAATTTTTCTTCCAGAAAGCTAAGTTTAAGCATTAGATCTTTGAATTGACTTGTTAGATTATTTATAATGACAGCATATCTATTTTCAACAATGAAGTAAAGATATATGAATAGGACAGTTTATAAAATGTAAAAGACAATAAACTTTTCATTTATAAAAAGGAATAAACTAAAATCTATTATAGTTCATGCAAGTACATTTTGCAAAATATTCAGGAGGGCAACACCTCAATTCAAAGGAATATTTTAGTTCAAATTCTAACACATGGTTAAGGCTTCAACGTGAGATCAAAAATAGACCAGGCTATTGTTTCTTGAACACATCTCTCTGGTTAATTGATTCTTGCTCAATAAAGCCCCCCACCCACCCCCATATTCAATTGGAATCAGCCTTCCTGTAACTTAAATATATGTTCTATGGAATAAAAAAGAGCAGATTGTGACCTTCTTTGGATATCCTTTCAGGTATTTCATAGAACTATAGAATCAGAGAATTAGAATGGAGCTTGGAGGCTGTTGTGTAGTTAATAATCCTCCATTCACTGAGGAGGAGGTAATAATCCTTCATTCACTGAGGAGGGACAAGGCAAACCTTTCTTTCCCCATTCAACCAGACAACCATTAAACAGGCATGCCCGGGCTTACCCAACAGGTCCTCCTTCCCACCCGTGCTGGCAAAAAAGCTTTTTCTTGAAACAAAAGGGAGGGAAATCATCTGGGAAGAATAAGGAGAAAGAATACTTGGAGGAATAAGAAAGAGAAATTGCTGGAAAAATATAAGCAAGATGGCAACTGGAAACAACCACATAGCCTTACTAAGCTACTTTCAAGAAGAGGCAGAGAACGAACCAATGCTTGAGCAGGGGGAACTATGTTAGGAGTGAAGCTGAACTTCTCTGGGGACTGGAGGTAGAGGAGGGTTTTCTCTTGTAAAGAGAAAAATCTTCAGGGAATTTGGTCTGCTTAGCACAGGGAGAAGGCAGAGACTCTAGGTATAGGTATTGGACAACTCAAGTCCTGCAGAAGAGCAGAGCTAACTGTCTCTTGGCTGGAGGGGAGAGGTGGTGGCAAATCATGAATTAGACAACTCTAGGGAGTCAACATGAGTTAAGAGGAAGTGCTTTTAAAACTTGTATTGAAGAGCTGCAATCTATGGGAATCGGAGTAGTCAGAAGCAAGCTAGGGAAAACCTTCCTCCTGATAAAATAAAAGTCTTAATCCTACAATTTTGCATTTACATTGTTTTATTTTCAAGTGTGATAGTTTACTTTATGGATTCTGATATTTGGAATGTGTTTCAGAATCTGACTCTGATTTTTATATCAGAAGGTTATTGATTTTAGGCTAACCCAAGTCTTGTAAGTTTTGTACCATCTGCAACTATCTTAGCTGTGATCCTGCCCATCAGATCTGAGTCCTTTCTCCCTACAGCATGCTATGAGAGACTGATATATGAAACACTGCTTGATTGCTAATGCCGTATTCCACCCAGCCGTAATTGTTTGGGTATTTGGCTACACAAACTAAACAAACATTTTATTTTACCTTTTTTATTTTTAATAAAGCTCAATTCTTAAATTGTAAGAGTGATGCATTTGTTCTGATATCCTCAAAGGAGCCAAGGCTGCTGTTCTTTGGCCACATTCCTCAAAGCTATTAGGACAGGAAGTAACACCACAGAGTAGGTTTTCTATTACCCTTATTATACCCAGTTTATGAGTAAGTTGCATAGGCTGTGAAAGACACATCTCTCTTGCAATCCGATGTTAACGTGGTAAGGCTTAGGTCAAAGCATTTCCTTCCTCCAAGAAGATAGGTGGTGCCAGTGGAAATGTTGCCTAATCCACAGCTAGAAGGTGCACCATGCATCCGAGGAGGAAGGAGGCAGTGCCAAAGTCATGGCCAGGAGGGTCACCCACTAATATTGTACTTCTCTGGGCATCCACTACTGAGGTTATGCAGTCTATCTCCCAGCTCAGTACAGGATCCACTAAAGCAGCTTGTCTCAACTTTTTTACCCTGAAAGAATTCTGAAATAATTGCATAAGAGTTGCAAAAGATATGAAAACTTCACAACACAATTCACTTCTCACCTACATAATCCACATTTTACAACATTTATAACAGCAGCAAAATGGTAGGATAGCAGCTGGGTTGCATGTATAAAAAGTCTTATCACTGCAAAGTGCAGTGCATTGTGCAGCGCACGAAGTTAAAACATTTTTTTTCCACAATCACGATCTCTTGTGGAAACCAGTTGAGAAAGGCTGTACTAAAGCACTTCTAATAAATAACCATCCACTTTGTGTTTGCAGACCTAGTTAAGGAGAACTCACAGCCTCAGGTGGCAGCATGTTCCACTGGCTGACAGCCAGGAATTTCCTCCTGCTGCCTAGCCTGAACCTTCTGCCTTGCACTTTTTCTGCTTCTACTCTCTTTCTCCTATGTATCACTCCTACTGTGGGACAACACTACATATATCTGAAGAATGCTATCATATCCCACTTTAGTCTTCTCTGGCTAAATATACTGAATTCCTTCAACTTCTCTTAATAGGAATTAATTTCTTAATTTCAGACTAAACCAGTATTAGCTGGGTTCAGTGTGAGATATTTAACACTTCAGATTTTTCCGCCTACTGGTGATGTTGTTAGAAAACTCTCCTTCTCAACAGAAACATATGGTATATAAGATTTGCTCTTGCATGACAAATACTAGCATATAAGCAGTTCTGAGAGCTGCAGGCTACAAAGTACCTGCTATGTGGTAAGCTAGTAATGATTAGGCTACGTTCTGATTCAGTCAGGTGATAGCAGCACTGCTGCACCTCCTGTTTCAGAAACTGATAACAGGGCTAATAATATAAAATATGTATACGTTACTTTCTCTAAGAAACAGTAATTAAATGTAAGTAATAGAATCTACAATGGCAGAAAGTGAAGAAGAACTAAAGAGCCTCTTGATGAGGGTGAAAGAGGAGAGTGCAAAAGCTGGCTTGAAACTCAACATTAAAAAAACTAAGATCATGGCATCTGGACCCATCAATTCCTGGCAAATAGGAGGGGTAGAAATGGAAGCAATAACAGACTTCATTTATTTGAGTTCCAAGATCACCGCAGATGGAGACTGTAGCCATGAAATTAAAAGACACTTGCTCCTTTGGAGGAAAGCTATGGCAAACCTAGACAGCATATTAAAAAGCAGAGACATCACCTTGCCGACAAAGATCCACATAGTCAAAGCTATGGTTTTTCCAGTAGTAATGTATGGCTGTGAGAGCTGGACCATAAAGAAGGCTGAGTGCCGAAGAATTGATGCCTTTGAACTGTGGTGCTGGAGAAGACTCCTAAGAGTCCCCTGGACTGCTAGGAGGTCAAACCAGTCAATCTTAAAGGAAATCAACCCTGATTGCTCATTGGAAGGATTGATAATAAAGCTCAAGCTCAGATACTTTGGTCACCTAATGCAAAGAGAGGACTCTTTGCAAAAGACCCTGACGCTGGGAAAGATTGAAGGCAAACGGAGAAGGGGACGGCAGAGGATGAGATGGTTAGATAGCATCACCGAAGCAATGAGCATGAAACTGAGCAAACTCAGGGAGGCAGTGAAGGACAGGAAGGCGTGGCGCGATATGGTTCATGGGGTCACGAAGAGTCGGACACGACTTAACGACTGAACAACAACAACAATAGAATCTAATGAAAAAAATGTGTAAGAGAGGAAATCATTAAAACATAGGGAGGACTTCGAAAAATGGATAACTAGTGATCAGAGGTGTCTGCAGAGGTGTCAAGGGAAGGAAATGATGAGAGCCGTGTGGTGCCATTGTGATGCAAACTGTGCTTCTTTTGTATATGTATCATGACATCATTTGCACATACAAAGAGGTGGAACATACACTATGACAGTGTGATACTATTTTTATCATTTTGACAAAAACAATGGATCCTGCTGATGCCTTCGCTAGGGATATAAGATTTTAAATCTATTACAAAAATAGGTTATTCTGGTATATTTATAAGAATTCTGACAAGCCATTAATTTCTTAGACATGAGCTTGTTTAGCAAAATTAACTGTTACTGCAAAAGAATTGAAAAACATGGCATGCTGAAAGATGAGAACTAGGTGCTTAAATTAATTATATGCACAGAGAATCCTCTATCACTGAGAAACTCCAATGAAAAGATCCTGCTTTTTGTTGACAAAAATTGATATGTGCAATTCTTATTTATTTGTGGCTAACATATACTACTCTCTGAGTAGAATCGTAGTTCTTTCAGTCTTAGAAACTGGAATTACCTGTAGCACTCAAAAGGTTTGTTTCTTTCTGGCTTAGTATGCTGTGTGAAGCCAGACAATTTAGACTTATTCAACAACCAAGCTTAGAAAACCCTGACTGTATATACTATGTGTACCCAGTTGCCTGCTGAGTTACATATATTACTAAGCCAGGATTTGCTGATAATAGTCTGGTTTACACATAATATAAAGCAGTATTTGGGGGGATTATACAACATGCTAAATCAAAAGCCAGCAAGTAAGCAAACAATATTATACTTTAATATGATATGTAAACATAACCATAATTTCTGTACTAGAAACTGTACAAATTAGTTCTGTAAACTATTATTTACAGAAATTTGGAAGAAAAAATCCCTCTAGAATTAATTCTTAATTTTCTAACAATGATAGTGATGTCAAATGGACACATTGCCCAAATGTTTGCATTCAAATACATATTTGGAATGCGAGCAATGTCTCTAAAAATATTTAGGCATTACCTATCAAAATTCTGAGAATTAAACTTTATTCAGCATTAAAGTTTACCTTTAAAATGAATTCTTCCTAAACTAAAGATGAAGACTTGTTTTTTATTTATCACTTGCAAATTAGACTTTCCTATTTGGACCTTTAGTCCTAACAAATATATGGATTCACAATCCTAACATTCATAAGGGCTTCCTGAAATCAACAAAAGAGGAAATAACACTCAGTGCACACTCTCAGGAAGAAATCACACAACTGCCTCAACTGTAGGATAAAAGCAAAAGAACAGCTTTTCTTTCAACAGCTTATTTCATTACATTCAGTCCTTTCTGTATAGAACATCCAATCACTTATGCCATAGCAAAAGCATATGGAGTTGCTTAGAACATAGTTATATTGATAAAGAAACTACAAATATCAGCTACTGATATATTACTTTTTTACTGCTTTAATCAACATTTTGCTGATACTGTCATCCATTCTAGCTATATTTACAGTCATGGCTATTCACTTTGTCCTCATTCTCACTTTTGGCCAAATGATTTATGTTAAAGATGTTGACACATATAGCAGACTTAGGGGAAGTTTTTGCTACTAGAAATGTCAGCCAGATATCTGCTCAGTTATTATGACAAAGTGCTTCCTTCCACACAACAGGAAGCACTTCACCAGCTGTCAACTGTAACACAGAGCATCAAAAAGAGTGGTTAAGGGGGGTATGGGAGAGTATCAGGGGCTGAAATATATACGACAGCCTAAAGCTTGGTAGTATAGCATATAATTTATATGCAGAAGATCCTGGGCTTAAGCTTTTATATTTCCAGCTTTAAAAGAAAGTCTGAAAAAGAAGCAGATCTGGAAAATATCCCTGTCAGAAAGATGCATCCAGATCTGCTTCTTTTCTTAGAAGGATCTTTTGTTCAGACCAGAAAAAAATGAAGTAGATAAATATGAAAGGGGTTCAATAATGTTCAATACAAAAATTTAAAAAAATAAAAAATCCTAATTAGAACCCACCTGTTTCAAAGGTTTTTTGAGACTCAGACTGCAATCGTATTCTGCTTTTTTGAGAGTAAATCCTTTTGAATTAACTTAGATTTACTTCTGAGTAAACATGTAAGCTGCAGTCCTATGCACACTTACTTGAAAGTAAGTTACATTGCACACAATTGGATTTATGAATAGCGATGCTTATGTTTGTGCTGTGAATTTGCATGGAATGACAGAGCTTGTCTTCCATCAATTCATCACAGATTCTTTAGCTCTAAAAATTAATTAAATGTAGGGTACTGTGTCATTAATTTGTTTTAAAAACACAGTACCTACAATATGTAGTTTGAATACTACAGTGTAGAGAATTCTAAGGCTACAAGAGTGCAGGTACAGTATTTACAATAAAAGATTTGGGTGTACCCATAGCAATACAATTTTGGTTATGACACATTTACTAATTTAAATTATAAAATCCTGTTACTGTGGTAAGGATGTTAGTAGTAAATAAATGAAAAAGTAACATGAAGGACAATTTATTTACAATAATGGAGATTTAATTTCTATAAGACTCCCTGTTTAATCAACCAGGTAGAGTTTTGGTTTTTGTTTGTTTTTGCACATAAAAAATTCAAGTGCTAAAAAAGGTAACTAACTTATATTTCCAACCAAACAATTCTTATTTTAAAATCAGTGAATACTTGATACTTCTATTCTTGCCAAAGATGCCTGGCTAAAAAAAAAAAATTCCAGATTTGCATTTCATTTTTCATTTTATCCCAGGCAATTATGGAATCACAACTCCATAATTAACATTAACAGAAATCACTTAGTAATGGATATATCACATTGCTTTGTGATAGATGAGTTCCCCTTACCACATTTCTTACTATTCAATTAGCTTTTATGGTATTTCAACATCTTGGCTAAACCAGCCCTACATTTAACTTACTCAGTTGCCATTAGTAGAAAATAAATTCTTGCAGATGAAAAATCAGACTGAGATTCTGCCAATCCTTTCGGTTTACATCAAAATCTGATGTCCCAGAGTTATACGAAGTTCCAAAATTCATTCAAAGCTAAGTGTGGCCTTCAGTCCAAGATAATTGGTATTTTCCTGCCTTATATACTAATCACTGAAATCCAGCTAACAATTTCCACCACTCTTCTGCCAGCTCACTTGGTAGTTTGTTTGTTTGTTAAGTGACTGCTAAGATGTCATTAACTTGCAGTTTCATGCTGGCAATCAGTGGGGAAAATGCAGTGTATTAGTTTTTTCCCACCTCCTTTTGTTAAAAAATAGATCAGTGACTCCCTTCTGCCAATAAAATGCTTAGTTTTACCTGTTTTGTGAGATAAACAGTATCTGTAGCAAAGGCAGCCAGTACACAAGAAGTTTTCCCAATGTGGAGATGTTATTGTCTTCCAAATATAATTCTCTTAGCAAAACATGATTGTCCAAGTTGGGGAACTAAATATAAATTAGTAATATATTAACAAAACAGTGCAAGAGTAGCTGAATTCTTTCTCCATAAATAATCTTTACTTACTACTTTATTTAATACAAACCATTGTAGACCAGCTATAATTACTATGGCAGCAATCCTAAATACAATTATTACAGCAAAAAGCTATCAAATTCATAGGGACTTATGTCTGTGTAAACCTGCGTAGGATTGCCCTGAAAGTCTCTGATATAAAGGTGAAGTGAGGGAATGGGAACGTGTTTCATTACACTAGTACTGTACTACTTACATCAAATTCCAGAGAAAGGTAGCCAAGTTACTTTGGTTACCACAAGCACAGTTTTGAGACATATTAACATTTAGGTATGATGCAAGAACTGAATTTACTGAATCAGATCCATAAATATTATACCCAGTTGATAAACAGATTACTATACTGTATATACAAATAACACATGTGAAAAATGGAAACGATGGGGTGAAAATAATTTAAAGTCATATATCTATTTCATATAGTTCTAATTAAGCTTAAAAATCCTCCCTTAAGAAAGCTGAAATTTCTTCTCTCCAAGCTACAAACTCCCAGCTACTGCAATCTTTTCTCACAGGGGAACACTCTTTAGTTTTCATCTTATAGTTGCTCTTTCTCATAACTTGTTTGGCTCTCTGGTATACTTCTGAGACACTTAATCAAAAATACAGATTGTATTTTAAATATCACACCTGATGCGCATATAAGGACATTACCATATAGGCAATTTGATATTCAGTCCTCTTTTTGCTCACTGTGAAATTCGCATGATATACTCAAACATGTATAAAGAAAATCAGTGAGCCCTTTGGCAACAGTAGCTAATGAAAGCATAGTCCATGTACTGTGCATATATTTGTGTGTGTGTATTTCTCTATATAGATGTATGTCTGTGTCTATAATATATATCTGTCCAAAATTCTTTTTCCCCACATATCTGCTTACATCATTAAGTGCAATGAACACAGATAATTTTCACTCATGCAGCTTCATTAAAAGGGCTGCTGTGGACATAAATCAGGACATAAAATGGAACTCTGAATTATACATTCCTTTTCAAATACTAAATATAAAATGTTAGAGTACTTGAATGATGAAAACGTTCAAATCCTTTTCAAGATGATAAAACACCCCAAACGTTGAAAAAAACATGCCTTCTTTTCTGAGCCGGAAAGAATTTGTCCAAAATGAAAATTTATTATCCAAAAACAAAGGATGAGTGCTTTTTGATTTGGAGTTATTGGATTTACTCATAAACACATTCAATAAGCTAAAATATATTTATTTATAATAAATTAGTTAATATTTAGTTAATATTTAATAATGTTTAGATTTCTTTAATTAGGCATATAGTTTTACCATAGAACATCAGGTTTTTACCTCATTGAGGTTATTTCCCTGTAATTTCAGAATCTGAAGAAGACCACAGTTTTCAATGCCTTCAATATGAGTAAGATGGTTAAAAGAGCAATCTATATATAGTAGAGTTGGAGTAGCAGAGAGCCCTTTTGAACTGATCAATTGATTGTGATCCACAACCAGTCGCTGGAGTTTTTTCAATGTCTCCAACCCTCCTAAAAACCAAACAAAAAATAATATTGTATAGCATATTAAAGTTAATTGAATTTATAAATAGATTGATTTATAATGGTGTACTATTGTTTAAATATTTTTATCAAAAAGTTTAGTCTATAGAAATCCTATCTTCTATACTATGATCATTATTCAAATTCTCTTGAAACCATTAACAAATAGTAGCTTAGTACCTGCACACAATGTGTTTCATTTTCTATTTTTTGAATGATACCCTAATATATTATTCATGAATTTGAAAACAAATGCATTTGTTTAGCATTTATATTTTATCCCTCAACCAATTCTTATGCCAGCTTGCATGGCTAAAACTTACCAAAATTGACAGCAGTAAAGAGAATCAGTATGCTTTCTGTTATCTGTATTTTGTCTGCATAAACCCTTCAGACAGGTACATCCTAATCACATTAGCCTTGATGACTGTGCATGACTATATGAGAAGAAATCCACCACACAGTCATTATATCACAACACAATATAATGTATTTTAAAAGATGGGGAAAAGGTATTTATAATGGATGTTATATGTGTGTACATTGATTGATTTGTTCAGCTCAGTGCTGAACAAAGAGAGGGGAAAAATGTTAAAAGTGAAGACACCAACCTGTGTGTTATTGACTAAACATGCTGCACTGCACTGTAAAAATTTCAAAGTTTTTTTCTTTTCTTAACAGAGAAAAAAATCTATTATTGAAGGTAAAAACTAAAATATTGATTATATTTTAATTTTCCCCACTTCACTTATGGGGAAATCATTTTAGATATGCTGCTAATTTTATCCAAAAAACTGCACGTTAATTTTTTTCTGAAATGAAAATGGCCTCAAAAGCTAACCAGCACCATCTAGTGGATTCATAAAATACAATAAAACCAATAGTCACTTTGTGCATATTTGTGCATATTTCCTTTTCTTTTGGAAAAGTCTGCTCAACCATTTCATCTGAACTTCCGCTTTGAAAAGAAATACACACAAATGCACGTCCACCCACACCTACATGGACACCTCCTGAGATGTTACCACAACAATTATCTTCCTGTCTTATGCATTGGTTTGGATTTCTACAACAAAATGAGACACTCCCCAAGTCTTACTACAAAAATCAAAGTAGGTAAGATTTTACATTATTATAAATAATTAATAAAAGACATTGAGAGCACTTTCAATTGTTGCCCTAGCACAAAAGAAAATTGCCTCTCGAAATCATTAAATGTGGGTGTACAGGTGTGCTCTATTCAACCATGTGGCATTTGTTCTCTGCAGCTAACAGCCTTCGGGGGGTGTCTTCAGAAGGAAAATTTGATCCTCTTTGGTATTGATGAAAATCAGCTGATAAAATGTTACTGATTCTGAAGAAATCCAGTACCCTCACATAATCTAGTTTAAAAAAGTTTATTCTATTTAAAGTACAACTGACAGATTCATCACATACTTAATATTATATATAGACTTTCTTTAGAAATTGAAGGTGTCCTGACAGGAAAACAAATAGGTTTTCTTAACAAACACATTTTTATCAGTTTTCTAAGGTGCTCTCTAGTTTCAGAGGATGCAGAAAATAAAAGAAATATTAAAAATTAGTAAGTGACTAAGATATTACTAAGCTTTATTTTAAAGTGACAGCTTCAGAATTTCCAATATACCTTTGGGAAATTCTACAGGACTTAGACATGAAAGAAGTGAAACACAAGTATATCTTTGTGTGATTCAACATTTCTAAAACAATCAATATATTACTGTGTAACATGAAATATAAGCCACACAGCTTACTAAGCAGACCTCCTCAAAGCAGCTGATGAAGACAGAAAAGCAGTCACGAAGTGGTTTTCTTGAACATCTACTTTCTTACTCAGACTCATCTCATGTATAAGCACAGTGCTTTCATTGTATATACAGACAGGACAAGAGGCTTTTACACTGTTGGCTCTGTAGTCTTCATAGCCAAGACTCATTAATCCGTATTATGCCACTTTCACATTAACCTTTCAGATACTCTACCTAAGGAAATCTATCTGAAACAAGAAATCCCTTACAGCACTGCTGGCACTGAAGACAGATTGAATGTAGACTCCATCATTTCTGCTCCCAAATTCCATGTTGTTGGTTTACCTTGGATTACTGATATTTGACATTTAATGAACACCAACATTCATTAGAAGCTTGTGGCCAAGAAAACTATGTCATTTTAACATGAGTAATAATCAAAATCATAGCAAGTGGAATTGGCTGCATAATGGTTATTTTTTTAAAAATTTAAAGGATCTAATTCTCAAGGTTAATATACTCACTAAACACCAGAACTTTTTTATAACCTTTGAACTCTACAGTCTTTCACATACTACAGAAAATGTAGCATCTTCTCACATAAAAAGTATTTTTGACAGATGCATTCATCTATTTTGATACAATATTACACAGAAGGGTACTTGAGACTTTGTATAGAAGGAAGACTGAAATTTTATCTCTAATTCACAGCTTCCTTTTTATTATGTGAAAATCTCATATTCGTCTAGTTTATTGGCTGAATTCTTTATAAACACAATGCATTTGTGTTAAATATTCTTATAGCTGAATTATGTTGAGAAATCAGAGTAATTGCTATGAGATGGGTGGCCATATAAATAATTTAAATAAATAATTAAAAAACCAATATTGTTTAACCTGCATTCTTGTGAGCGTTCCTGTGGCAATTAAAACATTTCTTTAGTGCCTATCAGAACTTATGCCCTTTCTTATTGTTCTTTAAGTTGTATTTTAAAGAATTAAAAATAATGCAAAGTCTAGCATGTACAAGGCAAAACACCACCCTTTACAACTTAAATTCAAGAGACTCTGTTGACTGTTTGAAACACAATCATACTTAAAAATAAAAGTTAGATACTGAGGCATAATATGAACCATGGCTAACTCTCAAAAGAATAATTCAAAATTAGAGTAGCAAGGATCAATAAAAAACGTTCTACTTACTGTGTTTTAGTTTGGTTTGTTTTGGTGTTTTGCTTGGGATGTGTGGTACATGTTTTGTCTGAGTTTTATGTCTGTTGCATATACGCTTAATCTATGTGTGGATTTTTTTTTTTTTTTTGGTATTGTTGGGGGATGATATAGAGCATGTTCTGACTGTGACTGATCACATCTACATTGGCAGATTTACACTAACAAATTAGATGCATATATTATTCTATATAATCAAAAAAAGACTCAGAGCTGGAATCAAATATTTTCAACAGCTGCCATTAAAATCCCATCCATGCAGATTGGGATTTGAGGATTTCAAAAGGACAAAGCAGAGAACATTACAGAAAGACAGGAGTGGGTGGAATACTGAAAACTAAGTTTTTTTCAGTCAATGCCACAGTTGTTGGGAATTGGGCAGCATACAAGTTTAAATAATAATAATAATAATAAGGACTGTGGCAAAAGAAAGCAGAGATAGTACGAATAGTAATAGGCACCTTGGGTGCAATACTGAAACATCTGGAGCACCACTGGCACACCACTGGCATCAACAAAATCACCATCAGTCAATTGCAGAAAGCAGCTTTACTTGGAACAGCTTACATCCTGTGACAATACCTTTAACACCATCAAACAGCAACATCTGCCTATTAGAGGTCCTTGGGAAGGACTTGATAGGTGGATAAAATTGCCAAATCCAGTCTAAAGAATTGGCTGACTGTGCGACCAACAAATATAATAAAAAACAGTTCCTCCTCCTCCATGAATACTTAAGATACTCTCCTTGCTTCATCATAGGAAAGAACTTGCCATGCACTTTTATCAAAAAGAAACAGCTGATGGTGAATTGTGGGAATGGACTAGCTATGTGCTCACACTGGAAACTATTGTTGAACTTCTTAAGCTTCATACTTTCAGGGTCCTTTCCATATTTATGAATTTGCCATGGAACAGCCCAAATTATTTGGAGAAGATATTCGCCAGGTGTTAGCACTTTTTAAAAAACTTCCTGTAACAGCAGTAACTGCTTGGCCTTCAAATGTTGATGATTTCAGCTTGTATCTTTCCTGATCACTGGTCAAGCTGGATGGGAATGTTGTAAGCTGGGCTCTACCACCTGAAGAATCACAAGGTGCCCAGTAGGTAACACATTCAGCCCTATTTAACATTTAAGTTTGTCCAGAGCTATATACCCTAAAGAAATAGTAATAATAGTCTGCAGCAGTGAGCAAATTGATTTCTGTATTTTGTTTGCCTTTACAGATCTCATAAACAAAGCCTGCTATACTTATTAAGCTACCAAATTCCCTAGAACACGCTCTTAAAACCTAAATGAAGACAAACATATCTTCTATTAAAAAATATATGTGTCAGAATAGAGCCCCTCCGCCACCACTACTCAGAGTTCCTGTAATATTACATGGCAATCCCTTCTTCCTTCATCATAATAAATTATTAATTTGGAGAGATTCATGACCAAACTTGAGAACTCAGTATCACTAAATGATTCCTACCTATTCAATATATATATATATCTTAAAAAAAAAAAACATGCTACGAAGAGTCTACAGATTTCAACAAGTAATAGGATTTAATTTTTAATAACACACAAAATATTTTAATTACATGAATTAATATGTTAAAGGTTGCAGCTCTATTATTTATAATTAATATCTTACCAATTCGGGTTATTTTATTATGGGAAAGTTCAAGATTCAAGAGATTATTGCAGCCATATAAACCATGGAGTGATGAAATATTATTTTTATTCAGAATTAGAATGCAGAGATTTTCTAGATTCTCACAATTAATCACCTGAATGTTGTTCTCCTATTTAGGGAAAAAATAAAGCAAAACAAATGCATAAAGGACACTATTTTTTTTTCCCTTTGAATTTCCAAATAAACAAAAAGTATTGTATGCTTCAATCCTATGAGCATCTGCTCAGAATTAAGTTTCACTGAGTTAAGTATAGTTGATTCCTATGTCAGCAGGTTTAGGATGACAGTTTCTAATTTACAATGAAACAGATAAAATGTCATTAAAATCAGGCTGACTACAATAATAATCTTACAGAAATATTTAGACATAGTAGCGTGTCTTTCAGAATTGTGCTACTTTCACATTAAACATTCTTCTCAAATTAGAACACTGATGCAAACATATTTAAGTCTCCAGCCATAATTTTCACATTTCAAATGTATTTAAATATATTCATGTATTGATTGCTACAATATAGCAAAATATTTGAAGCAGTACTATTGTTTTTGTTGTGCAACTGTGAGTTCTTTACATAAGTATTTCTGAAAAAATTGCTATGAGTTATAGGACAATGATTACATTTTACATGCTTCATAGGATTCTTCTGGCATCTGATCAATTTAGGCTATAAAAATTGCACTGTCTACATTACTCTGATTTCTAATATGTGTATCGTAGCTTTGAAGCAGCAAATAATAAAGTATAAAAACAAGGTAGGGAATGCAAACAGAGCGTGGCTTCTAGAATTCTTTCCAATAATAGCTTTGCTCTGTGTCCTGTGACTGGGAGAGAGAGGGGGGGACTTAAAATGGAAGAATCTGCTATATTTTGAGTCACTGTCCAAGTGCTTCTTTCATAGGAATGAATCAGAAGCTTTTTCTGAATTCTTTTTCTCTCCACTGCCCCCAATCCGATCCATGCTTCTTGGATTGCCATCTTCTCCCACACATTAACTTAGTTACATTTAGTTCCATTTTTAGAGTTATTGCACTGATGGACAGACATATTGAGTCCTGATCTCCTTTACATAATTCCATTCCAACATTCCCATTGGGTTGGAAAAAATAAATCTCACCCAAGATGTAATTCACCAGATACTGCTGATAGCATTCTCTTTTTGGAGAAATATGAGGTGAAACTAGGAAAAAACACTGGAAAGAAGTTAACTTATTTTCACCTAGTTCCATCCAAAACTGTTGAGTTACTAGAGCCATAGGCTGATCTAGTCCAGCATGCAATGCATTTGGGAACATCACAAACTGATAGAAGAAACAATAGTCCCATTCCGCTCTTGTTCCCAGCAGCCAGTGTTTTAAGTCATGCTGCAATAAACATTACTGATTTGTTCCAGTTCAGACAACAAGAATAATTTAATGATCGGAGGCAGGCCGTAAAATCATGTTTATACAAATCCCTTCTTTCTGGCTCTAGTATTAGATGTTTTAAATAAAGATTCTCAAAGTAAGCTTGGGAATGTTTCTGGTATTTTTTTAAACTAGTATTATCACCACAGTTACATACAACATTGTTCTCCAGTTCAGGGGAAATGGTTTGGGTGGAGGGGGAAGAAGCATGATCTCATAGTTAATTCTCAGTTTCTAAGTCCTAATGCCAGTGTTATTTTTTAATAGAAAAGTGAGCCTCGTATTCTCTTCAAATACTGTAAAAATTGGAGATCTGCACACTAGGAAGCATTATAATTTCTCAAGTTATGCATACTGAAAGCATGATTTAAAAAGTAATAGCTGGGAGTATTAAAAAATAAGTCTACTACTGAATTTAATTTTACCTGGAAACCATTTACAGATTATAATTCTGTGCATCGACTTGAAGCACATCCAAAGTTGAGTTTTCTTGATATAAGGCTTTAAAATATTAGAGCTTGACTGATTTGTTATAACAAGAACAGGCTTTCTCAAATTAGAAAGAAACTCCTTTTATTAATTCTGATTGATGATTCTTATTATCGTAGCTGCCTTTATTAATTATTATTTGATACTGACCATGGTATTAAAGTGCTAAATTGATATAAGATCACCAGTAATAATCTAATGTTACTTTGAAACAGCAGCTTGTAAATTTCTCTTTTATTTCTTTTTTCTCCCTTTCTTTTTCTGATTTTTCTTCTTTTTTTCTTGGTTGCACTTTTAAATATATGTTAAAATGAATTTTAAAATATTAAAAAATAAAAAGTAATTGCTAACCCAATTATAGTCTGCAAACATCAGATTTACAGCTCAATCACTGCATTTAGAGTAGACTGTTATAATTTAAAATAGGTCACTTCAACATACAGTAAAATACATGGTACCTCTACATCTATATACTTCAAATCCTTGCAGCTGCTGAGTCCTTCCAAGGCAAGTAATCCACAGCGTCTAAGACTCAAGAACTGAAGCCTTTCACATTGTGATAATGTGGACAGACTGCAACCAGGCAAATCTTGAAAGATAACTGTGGTCACCTACATACATGCAATAGGAAATATATTCTGATAACATTTGAATTGTACAAAAATAAAAATGGCAATTCTACACAGCCAAACATGTTTTCTGAACAAATAGTTAGGAAAAAATTAAAATCATACTTGTGGAAAAAATTATTTCTAACTTTGATCAAGCAGACAATAATACTCAAAATACATGAAATTGCATTTATACCAAGTCAGGCCATTTGCCCACCTAATTCAATATTGCCTACCCCTGAGTTTTGGAACCTGTCTTTAATCAATCATTCAGGCACTCACTTCTATATGGCTAATAATATATTTATATGACACTATGTTGTTCATCAGCTTAAAATATACTGCAATCTAATTGAAGATTCTGACCCATTTACTGAAAACTACTCTATACTGGGGGGACGCAGTGGCGCAGCGGCTTAATGACGCTGAAAGTTGCCGGCCAGAAATGGTCGACGCTTCAGCAGTTCGAGTCCAGCCTTCGTGTTAAACAGGGTGAGCTCCTGTTTCCTCCCCAGTTCCTGTAAACCCAACAGTTCGAAAACTTACGTGAGTAGATAAATGGGGACTCTCACTCCGGTGGGAGGAAAAATGCTGGCGGCGCCTTGCAAAAAAGGAGTCGGGAGCAGTTGCCGGTAAGCGCGAAAAACCGCGTGCACCCAAAAAGGGCGCGAAGCAACGGAAACCCCACCTCCTGCGCTCACCAGCTGGGCTCTGCTCTAGGAAGGAGGCTCTGGCAAACCACTTCCGAAACAATTGCCTTGAAAACTGCAAGGACTCGTCCAAGCAGTCACTGCAGAGTCGGTAACGACTGAGCGCAGATTAAAAAAAAAACTCTATACTGAGCACAGGAGACCCTCCAGAACATTCAGATGGAAGATCCCAGGCCTACCTGCAGATTAATCCTGTAACCTTCTATATGCATAACTTTCTGGCAACAACTAGAACAACCCTAAGTTGCTATTAAGAGCTTTCAAAAGTCACCATACAGAAATACTAACAATATTTACAAGGCATTTTATAACTTTCTAGCATTGATTTACCTGTTGTAGAGAATTCCAAGGGCCTGCCTGGATTATCGTATCAGCATTCAACGGAGGCATCTGGTCGGATAAGTATTTCCGTGGTTTGTTTCTTTCAACCGTTTTCTTCTTCTGGTGTTCCTGATAAACTCTAGACCAGGATTTATATGATTTCATCCAGGCCAATCTTTTAGCTTCAACAGAATCAGATACAAGTGGTTGTTCAAAGAAATTGTCCAAGTGCTCATCTTTGGCCCATTGATTATTAACCTCCTCATGAATTTTTTTTGGCGCAAGCTCTATTTTACTATTTTCTGAGGCATAAGAGCTAGCTATTTTTCCAGTGTCCCCAGAATCTAACTGAACATGAATGTAATGTATGATACTTTCCTGATTAACTGTTATATTAGTTTCAACACTAAGAGCATTTGTGTTGCTATTTTTCTGAAATTCTGCAGTTTCTAAACCTTTTTTTACATTATTCTCCAATGATTCTTCATTATTTATTTCATTATGATGTTCTTCCTTTCCTGATTTTAACTCTTCATCTTTACTTCTTCCAATATCATAGCATAATTCGTCATTCATCAATTCATGTGTTTCATGTTCATTTTGTTCCTTGTACTTTTTGTCTGGTGTTTGTTTTGAATGTTTCTTTTCCATAATTAGCTTTCTTTTGTCACTACTATCTTCTTGTTCTTTTAACTTTTTCGTTTCTTTTTCTTTATTTGTTATTTCTAAAGCTATATCTATATTTGAGGGTACCATTCCACTTAGTAATTTTGCAGCTCCTCCTTCCTTTTTTTCTTTCGCATTTTCAAGGGTTTTTCCTTCCTTTCTTGATTCTATTTTGTTAACTGCATTTTCAAGTTCATCTCCTCTCTCGATTTTTTCAGTTGTATTAACTTCTTTTTCTTTTTCTATTTCTTGTTCCTTCTTACTTTGTTCAATATCTTCAGTTATATTTTGAGACTCAGTATTCTTTGCTATCACAAATTTTAGTTCATTTTTTTCATTGTTCAATTCTCCAATCATTAATTCTCGTTGAAGTCGCACAATTTCTTTCTTTTTTACATATTCTTCAAGCCTTTTAATCTTTGCTTCATTTTCTTCCTTCTCTTTTTCTTCTCTCCTCTTTCTTTCTTCCTCCTTTTGTTCCATTTTTTCTAAATCCCTCCTCTTCCATCTTTCCTCCTTTTCTTTCATTTCCTTTTCCATTATTTCTTTCATTTCCCTTTCCTTTTCTCGTTCTGCTCTCTTGTTTTTCAAGACAGGACCAAATCTTTTGTACACCATGAAAGCTCTAAATGTTGTCTGAATTTTTATAGCTGCATTATTCTGCTGTTCCACCAAATGTTGCCTTTCTCTTGCTTTCTGTTCTTCAAAAGCCCTTTTTTCTTCTTCTATTTGTATGTGTAATTTGTTAATTAATTCCTGTATTCAAACAAGACAGGACGCTTTTATAAGAAATACCACATCTATAACTTGGATAGCTAAACATTAAAACTATTTCTCTGATGAATCTACTCATGTGCAAATCTCACTGGATTCTTGAAGATAAAAAATGAAAGTTGTCTATGTATACATATGGACATATACACCATATTTTCTATTTACACTCCATGTTTGCTGTTTATATCCTAATATTGTATTGTGTTCTTGAGTTTCTTTTTTAAAGTTTGAAAAATTATGTTAGAAATCAACTTTTCAAATAAGTATTTTCCCTGTTAGCTACTTTAGATTTTTTTTAAAGGAGGAGGAGGAGGACGAAGAGGAGGAGGAGGAGGAGGGGAAGAGGAAGAGGAACAAAATGAACAGTCACTCATGCCCTGGTCACTTCATGGCTTGATTACTGCAATGTGGTCTATGTGGGGCTGCCCTAGAAGACCACCCAGAAGCTTCAACTGGTTCAGAATGCAGCAGTGTGAACAGTGATGGGCATGCTTTGGTTGCCACAGTTTGCTTCTGGGTGCGATTCAAGGTGCTGGTTGTCACCTATAAAACCCTGTGTGGCATAGGACCTGGTTACTTGAGGGACTGCCTACCTCCTATAGTATCTGCCTGGCCAATTCAATCTGGCAGGGTTGGCATGCTCCAAGTTCCTTCAATTAAACAGTGTCATCAGGACCCCAGAAGTGTGCCTTCTCTGCAGCAGTACCTGCCTCTGGAATGAGGTTCCCCCTAAGATTCGAACAGCCCCCACCCTGCTGGTGTTTCAAAGGGGCCTGAAGACCTGGCTCTTTACCTAAGCTTTTGGTGAGGATGACTTCAGCCTCCTTTTAACATGGGTTGCTTTCTCTTGTTTCCATCCAGTTTGTTATTCTGCCATTTCTATCCCTTTTTGTTTCTTGTTGTTTTTATTGTCATGTTTCATGTTTTAAGTAATTTGTAAACCACCCAGTCACTGGGAGTTGGACAGCATATACATTTAATCAATGATGATAAAAATAAACACAAAATTTGTAACTCTACCAATACTGATTCCAAAATGCAATTTATTGTTGATATTAGGAAAATTATATCAGCTACACAAAGATTTTATGATATAAAAAAAACCTGTTGGCAAACGATCAGCATTTATTTTAACTCTATGTTCTTGCCTCTTCCCTATTCTGTGCTTATTATTTGGATTAAAACTCTTCTCCAGTTTCCGACTTAATAGGATTGCTAAATCTATTCTGCCTTGACCTTACCAATAACTTCTTTTAGATTCAGCCCAGTTTTTCATGGAGCAGGGGAAAGTAGTAGCATGATTAAAAAAAAAAAATTACATTCAAGCTAAAAAACAGTCACTGACATAACTTCTCCAAGGCTATCATGCAATATGGTGAAAATGCATCAAATTGTATTATCAAGCTAACATCCAGAATGATTTGTTCAGCATAGAGGTTTATTTGCAAGTAAAAAAGTAAACAGCTCTAAATTTTTATAAAAGTGAAAATGTTAACGTATTTTCAAATGCTGAAATATCATTTAAATATATTAGGATTTAAAATTATAACCCATTCATATGAAATGATACCGATGTGGAGATTCTTCCCCTAATGTGCTCCGATTTATACTCTTGAGTTTATAGTTCATAGCAAACCACAGTATGTCTACAAATCAGAATTCGAATTATAGTTTGGACCCTAGTTTGAGTTTGAAATTCTGACTGCCATCTGCCTTATAGTTTGCAGAAACCACAGTTTACTATTTTCTTGCTATTGTAAACTAATTTTACTATTGTTTGCTAACTTTAAGTTTACTAACTTACTCAGTTAGTAAACTGAGAATCAATCAGTTAGGAAGGAAAGGGGGTACATAAGAAGAGGAGGATGGAATCTATACGCTCATTGTTATGATTTCATCTTCCAAATCATTCAAAGTTTGATTTTAAAATTACCTATAAACCAAACCATGCAGATTATAGGATTGCATGTCCAATATAAGCAGTTGTCAGCATTCAACTGAATCTAAATTACCTGATGTTCTTTCAGTTGTTCTTTCCAAGTCTGTTCTTCCTTTAGCAGTTCTTCTTCCATTATAGCCTGTTGTTGCTGTACAGAGTATAGACTTTTGTTGTCATTATTTTAATTAATATTGGGATCTAATTAGTTATTCTTTGGATTCAATACACTATGTGGTCCCACTACAGTGGAATACATTTACAGTATTCCCATTTATTTCAAGAGAAGAAAAATAACATTTTTCCCTCTTCCCCATATCAAAACCATATTGAAATATCAGGATTATGTTTAGTGGGAAGAATAAAATATATAGTTAATTTCTTCCCAGACTATTTCTAATAAGTCTTATAGGATTATATTTAATGCTATTTTCAAGTAGAAACACAGATTTTGCAGTCCAGGCTAATAAGCAACTAAAAATAACTTATGTGAATAGAATCCCACAATTTCAGTGAAGGGATTCTATTTCTGCATTCAATGAATGAATGAATGAATGAATGAATGAATGAATGAATGAGGAATGGGTTTCATTTACAAATTAATAGAAGAACTACTCCAGAAAGGGCAGGTATGTATATGAGTAGGACTCCTGAGCCTCAAATTATACACTTAAATATTGCAGGGCCCATTTTTCAAAAAACCAAGTTATAAGATCAGAAACAGCATTTCCTCAAAATGCTTTTCAAAGGCATTTACAGATATCGTATGGGTACTTCCAATGGAAAAACTGTAACTTCTAGAATATTTAAATGCCCATCCGTCAGTTCAGATGACTATAAATATATTTATGCCATTATACAAATTGAAATGGAAGAGGGAAAGCTGGAAAAGAATTGAAAGTAGCAGAAGCTGAAGTGTTTACAAAATTCTGATGTCTTTCCAGATATTCTTTGTATGCTGCCCAAAGTCACTTTATTTGTGAGATGGGCAAATAAATAAATCTAGTCTTCTGGCTGTTAATACTTTAAATAACATTTCTGAAAATTAGATTATTTAATTCTGATTTGTGAAGTTACCAAAGATAAATAAGATCTCTTTTGTACTTATCAAAAAGATGGTTGCCAGTCTGACTGCCTTCCTGTAAACCATTTTAAAGTTATCATTTTCACTTAAGAGCCACAGCAGTATAGAGGTTAAGGTATTGAACTATGAGCAGGGAGACCCAAGATCTAGTCCACCCTCAGCCACAGATGTTCATTGGGTGACTGTCGGCCAGTCATTTTCTCTCAGCCGAAAGTTGTTATGGGCAAAGTAGGAGGAACTCAACACCTTGACCTCAAAAGGTCAGTATTATAAAAGGTGAGTCAGTATTAAAATAAATAAATTAGGTTAATGCTGACAAAGAAGCAAGAATTAATGACTAACATATTGTGAAGAATCAAATCACCTACAAAAGTTGCATGTAGGCTTGCTACTAACAGTATCCTCAGTATACTGTGTGCTGATCCTTATGAAGCTAAATTGGTAGTATCTACATATATGAACAAATTGTTGGCAGGCTCAAGAAATCCAAGAACTTGCAAAAACAAAAACCCAAAGGGATAAACATCTTCAAAATTCAAATAAGGACTCGGTGGGTACAGAGTCCTGACCGTTCAAGGAAAGAGCAGAAAAAAATAAGGAAATTATATATGCTAAAAGGAACACTTTACACGGCAACAGTTCATTGCAAAATTCAGTTGTTATGCTATATTTTGCATAATATGACCCACAGATATTGTTACTTTATTCTTAATATATTACCGCATGAAACATTTCTAACTTCAATCGTTCAGCTTCAAGCTCTTCTTGACGTAGTTGTCTCCTTCTCTTCTCTTCTTCATTTTGAGAGATTTCCATGTCCTTCTTAGCTTTCAATTGATTCATTTTTTCAAGCTCTAGTACTTTTTGCTTTTCCAGCCAACACTGATATTCCTGTTTGCATTTTTCTTCAACTTCTTGGAAACTAAAGCTGATGGGTATGTCATCAGAATCTAGAAGAATATATATATATGTATGTATGTAAATTACATAGCACTGAAAACATTTTTTCAGTAAAATTATGTCATTAATGCATGATGATTTTATGGGATTTACATGATATTAAAAATAGACACTTATTTCTGTCTGTGTTAATCCATTTTAACATTTCCCTAAAGGCTATGTTATTTGCAATACTAAATATAAATATTAACTAGGATAAGCTAATTTGGTGCCCACCAGCATGGCTAATAGCAAGGAACTAGAGTTCTAATCCCACAATCCTTTACCCTTAAATATGATTATATGACAATTGTTAATTATACATTTATTAATATACCAACCTTTTTTTTAAAAAAAGAGCTAAGTAAAAGTTTATCATCACATCAGACAATTAAAGCAACACTAAAGAAAGAACAAGCTTATTTAAGATGGGGCAAGGTGATATAGAAAGCACTGTCCTCCACCTCAATCAATACTGTAAGTTTTTAATGATACCCATTCTGAAAAGAATCATGGGATTGCTATTCCATCTAAGTCTCTGAGGGAGAAAAAATAGGCTTCTGAGACAGACAGACAGACAGACAGACAGACAGACAGACAGACAGACAGATGTTCCCTAATTCTGATTTAAGACAACTTTAATGCAGTTAGAACTTGACTGCATGTTTGTTTACCTGTCAAAGAATAGCCATTAGCTATCTTGTTAGAAGAAATATCCTGATTGTTTTTTAACTCAATAGTATTGTCTGGAGCCTCACTCATCTGCTGCTCCTCATCTTCTATTTCAGATAATACCTAAAAACCAGCAAATATTTTGAACTTCTTAAAATCATGAAACTACTACATAAAAGGATTTTCACTGTATCAAAAATGTTTTTAAAAAGTGTTGTTTGTTATAAAAGAAAAGTTCTGGAGCACCTGTATCAGCCACAATCCAAATATGTATGTACAAAAAGCTGTTAGAAAAGTAGCGCTCTTATGGATCAGTTGTTTGGTAGGAAAAAGAGCTGGATTCAGCTCCCTTACTCTTGTTTGGTCAGAGATATCACTAATTTTCTCACAGGGATTTTTGTGTGCAACCACAACAGCTGGATGTGGGAAAGAAAATGCATAGGCAATGCAGCATTGTTATTTAAGATTTCTTATCCAGATAGTGGTATCTGTTTAATGAAGATATATTCAAACATGTAAATGTAAAAGATGTTACCAAAACATTTATGGTATCATGACATGATACACTATTCTTGTTGTAACTGTCAAAATTTATCTTATCCCTTTACTTTTTCTAAATAGGAATATTTATTTTGAGTCTGTGACAACTTTTAACCAAAAGGAAATCAACTACATTTTTTAAAAAAAAGTATTGCTGAAATAATAAAAAGGATAATTATAAGGAGCTGATGTATATGTATAATACTTTCTCTCACACAGAGATTTCTAAATATATGTGCAATCCTATACATCCGTTTCAGAAGTAAACCAAATTAAATATGTATCTGATTCGGGCTAAGCAATCAGAATAGGGCTTAGTACGGTCATTGGAAGACTTTTGGTGGCTAAGGGCCACATCAGCATTTTGAGGAGGGGCTGAGGGATCTATCAAACATGTTGGTGACACTGGGTTTCAGGGTGGAACACTGGAGCATTATTAGCTTTTTTAACTGTGATACACCTATTTTACCCCTTGTACAACTCTGTGTTACATCCTAAAATGCCAGGAAACTATAGCTTCAGTTTTCAACAGACATGAACAGAGAGGGTTCTGGGAGCCACTAAAAAGGGACTTAGAGGTCACAGATTACCAACCTCTGGCTTAGTGTTATGAGAAAGTCATAAAAAGTGGGCATATTTAAAGATAAAAAATATACATACAGGTTTTACAACTCTAAACAACCTTTAATAATGTAAATAATTTTAAATTTTAAAATTCTATTATCTGTATCCTTGTTTCCAAATAAAGGTTATTACAGAATATACCATTAAATAAATAAAGACAATATAAAATCAAAATCTCATTACTTATGCATTCTACTCAATGATCTTAGGCTGATACTTGTCAGTTTAAATATTTTCATTTAATTGTTTGAAGATTAAATATAAAAACTAATTTATATAATTTTATTTTAGGTACAGATAATAGCTTAATGGCTGACTGTTCCCATCTCTACTGCACTACAATTGTTATCACCAATAGATCACTATATGAACAAAGAATCTCATTGATATAATAGTCTTCTCCAACCTAAATGCTCTAAATATATGGACCTGAGCTCCCAGAATTCTTGCTAATGGTCATTCTGGTTGACGAATGAGGTTGAGGTCCACACATGGAAGGAGACAATTATCTAAGATAGCTTTCTATACTCAATTCCTAATTAAAATTGTGTGGGAAAATTATATCAGAAAAATATTCTGTATTGTTATGATTATGTGAATAAAACATACTTCTTGGAAAATGAAGATGAAGATTTAGATGATGGGGGAGAATGAAGATTTAAATGATCTAGCCCCAAATGTCTAAAAAACAAAAAAAGAATCTATCCAATGCATGCTTATCAGGCAGTTAATTCCCACCAAACTAAGTTAAACTCTTTTTAGCAAACAAAGAGAGGTTAGCTATCTATTAATACCATAATTTAATTTCAAGTAAAAAGAAAAACTCTAAAGATGTATTATGCAAAGATTATTAGCCATTAAAACATCTGTTCAATACCTGAAAGCCTCATATACCTGTTTCATGCACTGTTTCAAGCAATAGCTCATAACAGTTTACTTGTTCAGATTCAGCTGAATGTTTCCTTTGTCACCAACATAATTTGATTACAGGACTGCAAAAGTTGCTGTCGCTGAAATTATTGCAATTTCACCTAGTAAAGTATATTAAAGTGCTATAAAATGGTGCAGGGTTTATATCTTATATAAATCAAATCAAATACATGGATTAAAATTGTATATAATACCCTTCTTTTGAGTTCTTCTGGATCTTCATTATATTGAGAAGCTAATTCAGCTAAACATTCAGAAGCATTGTTAGGAACAATACGATAAATATCACCTGCAAATGAAGAAACGTTTACTCAGACTTTGAGAACACTAATTTTAGTGTGACATTCTATTCTTGAACATTCAGATGAAATATCTCTGTCCTTGCAAGTTAGATTTCTGGTGAGCATAATTCTATACTCAAAGACAACACAATTAAACAAAACTGAAATACTTCAGACATCTTCAGGCAGGTGCAACCTACTTAGCACCTTCTTTCACGTAGGCATGTTTAGGATTAGGGTGACAGTGTTAACACATTAATCTTGAAACAGTTTCATTTTTATTTTTTATCACTTGGCTAATCATTAACTTGCCATTCACTGATCTGTCAGTCAAAATCATCACTTCAAACTGTAGGATTGCCAAAAATCTCCCAGGACTTTCATCCACTGACGAACAAGAAAAAGGGAGAACACCACCCTATTCTCCCTATTTTGCTGTAATAGCCAGTTTACCTGAAAGTATTATTCCTCCTATCTCCATCATATTAAAGATTATAATACTCCACGCCAAATAAGTTTCCCTCTTTAAAACACATATAAAAATAACACAAACACTTCAGAAAGAGATACTAAGAAGAAGAAAATTCACAATTATTTTCATCTCACACAAAACAGCAACACTAAGATATTTGCAGTGTTGTCTCTTAAGAAGATAAGTTGGTTAAATATTATTCCTCCTCCCTGCCCACACACACTCACCAGCAGTTTTCTCCCTGAAACCCAATTACAGGGAAAGTAAGGTATGTTCTAACAAATGGGGGAGTAGACAATTCAGCAGAAATTACACAGTAATCTATTACTCTGCCTCAGAATATACTGCTTCAGAATAAAAATAGTGGTCTAATTAATATTTTAGAAATATATGCTACAATAGTTGAATATAGATACTAACCCAAAATAGTATCTTGAAGAAATTTTATAGAATACATTGGCAGAAGCATATCAAAAAACACTTTACTAAATCACTACTTACTTGAGATTTCAACATTTTCCAAATCTTGCAACATAAGCCTTTCTGCATTTTGACTTCTGCTTCTCACAAAATTTAAATACTGGAGTACTGATTCTGGTAATTCTTCTGGAATCTAGAGGTAGATTTTACATTATTGTAAAATTGACAGTTACTATCATTACTTTCAAATCAGGTTTTTCTTCAATCTATCTCTACATGTGCAAGCTAGAACTAATGAAACATAGAGAAATGCCGGGGGGGGGGGGCTCATCAGTTATAATATCCAGTGTAATGTGGATATACCTTTTTTTCCAATTTATTAAAGGATAGTTAACAACTGAAAATAACATAAGACACAAGATACAGAATGTAATGGAAAATAGCCAAGATGTATATATTACTGATCCTATCTAGACTACCATGTAACTGAAATTACTAGGTTACAAATCATAGCCTAGAAGTCACCTCAGAAATCATCTAGCTCAACTCCCTGCTCATTATCCACTAGAGCATCTCTGACCCATGTCTATCCAGCCACACCTCAGTGAAGGAGAACCCTACAATGCAAAAATCCAGACCACAATTAGATGGAAACAAACGTTCAGAAAACTCATTTTGCTTTCATCCAGTTGTTCAGATTTTTGCAGCTGAAATGTAGTAGCTCTGATACATAGAATAGTAATTTTAGAGTGAGGAAGGAAGAAAAGTTGAATTAGCCCTATCTATGCTGATAGTTCAAAGATATTTTTGATTTTCTCACTTTTTAAGATAAAAGAAATTACTGAAGGAAGTATAACTAAACTTTTTGTAACAGTGCACTTTTAGGTAAAACTGTAATTGACCATTTGATCTACAAAGTCCCAAATATGTGATCTATGTACTGTATATTTACTCAGAATTCTGTATTAAATTCATATACAGATAGCCAAAGTGTGCGGAAGGCCTCTGTAGAGCCTACCATGATATCCAAGCCTTTCCTATCAATTGCCTTTCCTACTAAATTTATGTTCCCCAGCTCCACCACTCATTTCTTCTCTGATATGCAGAATATCAGTTGTATTTCTGAAAGGAGAATAAGATTCTTCCGGGGAAGAAAATGAGACAGGGAAGCAGTGTGAAAACATTGTCATGTACCCCAGCCCCAACTGTCCTCTCCCATCACAGATCACTGATGACTATTTAGAATCATCACTGATTCTCTTTGCCTAAAAAATATCACTTATTCTGAATTTTAAAAACAAGGATATTCTACCTCTCCCACGGGGTGGGGGGGGGAAGAATCTTAAATATGGATTTAAATATCTGTAAGATTTGCTGTAGATGTCTCAATACACAGACACACAATGCTCTGTAAACATTCATTTTTCAACAGTCAGCCTAGGAACGATGCTCACATATAAAACATGAGAGATTATCTTGTTTTACATAGTAAAATCCTCTTATTGCTCCTATTCTTCTGGAATACTTACTGTTTCACTATCACTTGAAGAATCTGCTGATAAATCAGTGTCACAATCATCTGCTTCAGATGAAGAAAAGCTAATTTTCCTCAACTCAAGTTCTATTTCTTCTTCAATTTGTACATCATCATAATCTTCCCCCATTCTTTCTATTGCAACATAGTAAAAGCAACAAATATATATATAAATGTTTGTGCATACATCTATCTATATCCATATGGATATATAATATAAAATCTATAACTATTTATATAAAATTATTGAATTTTATATTTACTGTTGTCATTATGCCTTTAATTACAAAAAACAGTATTAAAATAAAAAGAACATGTCTCAAGACAAATGGAAAAATAGTGAATGTAATGGTAGGAAAAATAATTAAATAAGCAAAAACCGAAATTTGGGAGGGGATAGTCCCCGCCTGAATATTTATTTATCCAGTCATTAATTTAATAACCTGTAAACTGCTCGTTAGTTCATCTCCTCTCATTGTGTGTGTGTGTGTGTGTGTGTGTGTAGTTGCAACTCCCATCTATTAAAAAATAGAGGCAACGCATTCAAGTTTACATTAAAGTAACAACAACGTATCCAACCTCAGGCTATCCAGGTTTGGGGCGGCATGCGCACAATTCAGTTAAAAATGAACAGACAGAAAGGAATTATTATTTCTCGCTGTAACTATTACAGAGGCATAGATAGATAGATGGAATTATCTATCTATCCAATCTCTATTTCTCTATCTCAGATTTTCAATTAACTCGTGCCTACCCTGCCCATAGAGCTCCGCTTTTTTCTAAGTGCATACGGACTACAAGTTCCATGGTGCATTTGAAAAGCAATCCTTAAAAGCTTATTTGGAAGTATCCTGTTGAATGCCGGGAGTTATAGTTTTGACTATGTTTTCAAGTAACGACTGTCCCGTTCCATCACGATGCTTAAAAAGTATTCCATGACGTTCTTTGATTTGAAGATTAGAATAAATCCCTATCCTCGTTATCCAGAAACCCTTGATCTCTACTTATTTCCGACGTCGCTAAACACCAACCTGGCTCAAAATGCAAGACTCCCGAGCAAAGAGCTCCACTGTTACAGGAAGTGTAACCATAGTGACAGGAGACATGGGCGGATACGCCTTTGCTACGGAAGCCCAAATGGAGCGGAACAGAAGGAAAGCGAAGAGGCAGGTGGTGGAGTATGCAGCGACTGGTTCGTTGGGGCTGAGCGGCGCTGTACTTTTGGAGAATTTTTTTCTCCTTTTTGCTAATCAAAATACATATTTGTTGTGCAATTTCGTGTTCTTTCATGTACAGAAACATTACCCCGATTTTCGACTCCCTCTCCCTTCCCTGCTGAAAAACAGCCAGCCATAGTTGGGCTGCTAAGAAACAATCTCATAGCAACAATTGTATAATAAATAATACCGTAATGTCGTAACTCTCAGCAGGAAAGGGGAATCTGTTGCCTTCTATTTGTTGCTTAATTCAAGCTCCTACGAGCCCCAGGTAGTGGGGCTGCGGAGGTGGGACCAGCAGTTAGCCACTCGTTCCCTTCCCCCGTTGCATTGCGGTTGGTTGGTTGAAGCTATAATTTATTGAATAACCCACCATTTTCTGAGTTTGTACAAGACAGCCCAAACAAAACATTGTTAAATTTATACCCCACTTTTCTACTTATAAGAGTACTCAAGGTGGCTTAAAACAGTAATATTAAATAGCAAACATACAGCAATAACATCAAGAAGTTCAGAATGAAAATGAAGACAATTGTTATTAGTTTAACAATTATGAAAATCCAGCCAATTGGGACTTGGTCAACAAACTGATTTGTTGTGATGTGCAAACCAGGCCACTGTGTTTCTCCCTGGTTTCCAAAATGCGTTATATAAGTGCAATAAAAGACTTCACCTCCTTTGTTTTAAAGCATCAGTGGCTTTTCCAGCCATTTGAGCTTGAACCTACTAGTGCTCAGAAATCTCTCTCTCCCTCTCTCTCTCCCTCTCTCCAGAGAGTGATCAGTTTTTTCTTGAATTCTTGAATGTTTATCAGTTATACATGGCCTTTTCCCCCACAAATGTATTCTAAATCCATTGAAACTAATGGACTTAAATAATATTGAATGTTTGGACAATGATAAACCAAGCAAATAATATGTGTAATTATTACTATATGCTATTTTATCTTAAGGGGTTATGTGATTCTAATTATTCTATAAGGATTGCAGCAAGTGACATGAATAAGTAACCAATTTATCTGATATGAGTATGATTACCGAAGAACATTGTTAATTCTTTTCCTCCATGGTATCTCTAAATTCTTTGCCTTATATTTTTCCTAAATTAAACTACAGCATAACAATTTCTAAACTGTTTAATGATGTTTTCGAAGCGTGTCTCCTGCCAGCGGTTTATGATAATCTGTATAAGGGTCTAGTATCATTTCAGAACATAAATTTTATCAAACATTGATTCAAACATCATGTTCCTATGATGCTCACAGTAAGAACATTGGAGACCAAAAGGTCAAGAGAAATTATGGATGCATGCATGCTTAATTGTAAACAAGTACAATATCTAAAACTACATAGAACATGTTTACTGATTGTATGATATGGAAATGAAAGCCATACACTTTAATTTGCTATGTTCTCTTTGGGGGCACATAAGTAAATTTATTAGCATTTTAAGTTTTTGTTTGTTTTCTTTTTCTCTTTTTAAACTAAGAGGGTGTGGAGGCGAGGATGAATGTATTGAAAGACAAATATCCATAGATATGTACATAGTTACAAGGAAGTGATTCTAGTCAACACAAGTAATAGATTGTGACAGTATTAAACATAGATATTGTAATGAACATTAAACCTAGAGCACCTGTGCAGCACCATATCCTTAGTTTGTATCCTTGCAGGTGAGGAAAAAATATTTGAAATCTGATATATTATGAAATTAGTGAATTATGTTAATTGATTAAGCATGGGTTTAATGATACTATGCTAGATGGACTCTAACAATCCTCATTAATAGCTCCAACTTGGAGGAAAGTATTGAGTGGAGTACCACAGGCTCTCTCCTGGACCCTGTGCTATTCAACATTTTAATCAATGACTTGGATGAGGGAACTGGGAAAATGCTGACCAATTTTGCAAATAATGCAGATCTAGGACATTTGCTTTAGAAGGTGGGGGAGGGGGAAATTCAAAACAAGCAGTGGATTGAAGCAAAAAGGATAGAATTTAACAGCAAGAAATGTAAAGTTCTGCAACTGGGTAGAAAACTTGAAAGTCACAACTATAGGATGGGGAAGATCTTGCTTGGCAGTAGTACATGTGAAAAGGACCAAAAGTGAACAATATCCAGCAGTGTAATATATCTGCTAAAAAGTGCATTGCTATTTTGGATTGCATTAAGGGAAATATGTGGAATTCAAATCATGAAAAGCAATCCTTCTATTCTTCCCTAGTCAAGTCCCATTTGGAATACTGTGCCTAGTTCAAAAAGTGACTTCAGAGATGGGTGTCCAAGGGTCTGGAAACCAAGTCCTTTGCAAAATGGTTAAAAGATCTGTCTTTAGCCTATAGAAGAGATGATTGAGGGGCGATATGGTAATTGTCTTCAAATATCCGAAGGATTGCCATATAGGAAAGAGCAGGACTAGAACCAAATGGTTAAAACTAAAAGGGAGTAGGATCAGGTTACATGTCAGGAGGAACTTCATGACTATATGAGCCATCAGCCTGGGGAGCAATCTGCTACATTAAGTGATGAGTTCTCCTTAATTGGAGGTCTTCAAACAGAGGCTGGATGGTCATTTGCCCAAGATGTTCTAGTGGATCCTCTGCTGAACAGGGGGGTTAGCTAGATAACTTTTAAGGTCTATCCTATCTCTATGATTCTATTACAATGTTGTAATTAAGACTATCCTATGACTACCTGATTATGTTTTGGTACTATTAAGCTCCCTTTGTCTCACCCAGTTCCTTCCTCACTTCACCTCATTGCAGTCTGGTAAAAGTCATAGAATTGGCTCACTGCTGAAACATGTGAAATATGGTGCTGTATGCCTCTCAGCCAGTCATGTAAAATAAGAGGGGAGAGTCATCTTAGAGAGCCAGAGAGGTTCCCCCCCCCCAGTCTAATCTACCTTTGGGGTGCAGGGAATTTTCTTACATTTAATGTCACTAAATTTTCTTAAATTCAATGTCATTTTTCAATGCCTCTGTTGAAGACCTCCAATGAAGGAGAACTCATCACTTAACGTGATTGCTCCCCAGGCTGATGGCTCATACAGTGACGAAGTTCCTCCTGACATGTAACCTGAACCTACATTAGTACTGATACTAATCAAATACTAATTGAATCTTGCTATATTCTAATTATGCAGCAATAAGAAATAAATTATATAGATATATTTTGTATAAAATATGTTGCAATATAATTGTTGAATAATTGTGGTTACTCCCATGTGGAAAATATCCCACATACTTAATAAACAACAATAAACTGTTGTTGATTAACTGAAAAGCAATAAAAAAGAGAATTTCTATTAGAACTCAAATAAGATGCTTCGGTATCACAAATGTTTGTATCACACATAATCCTATGGTAAATGTTACATTGACAACAAAGTACTCTGAATGCTCTCCTATGAAAGTACAGTATACTTAGAATTTAGTCCCACTGATCTCAGGAAACTTGCTTCGAAGTTAGTAGAACTAGACCCTTAATTATTTGCTTTTAAAAACAGTGTTGTTAAAACTTTAGAATTTTAAGTTCAGTACATCTTTACATTTAATTATATAAAAAGTACTACAAATATTTACACTATTTTTGAAAGATGTTCTGAGCTTAATGTAATGCTTTTATATCGTTTCAAAGCTTAACTTTCCATTATTGGCATGAAATAATTACAAAAGTTTATTTGTAAAGAATACTTATCATTATATTTGCCGTTGGATAGGAAGGATGGACACAGCAGGAACATGTAGATCTCTTATCACCACTGCTCCCCTTCCAAAAATCTGTTTAATTAGTCAGGTCTTTTGATAATATATTTTGAATTTTGTAGCATAATTAAGAAAGGTAAATGAAAAAAAGCTTTTGAATTAAATATGATCCTTTTACTTATTTTTTGCTCTGATTAAAACACAGATACATTTTACTGAAAAAATGTTTTAAACTTGTTTGAAAAATATGATACATTACACTAAAGTATCAATTTTTCAGAGTACCCTGAATGTATGGCACAATTCAGTTTTGTTGCAAGCACCAGTAACATACTGTTTAACTGCTATTTTCAGGTGCCATTTAAAGAAAAATGAAAAAGAGAAGAGACAAACTCTTCATACTAAAATATTTCTTAAATATCTTCATTGGCATTTTCCTGGTAAGAAGCAGTTGCATGTTATAAAACAGATGATCAAATATTGAATGATACGTTTTGCTTGTAGTATCACTCAGACATGTTGTTTTCATTTTCAGGTATTAGGTCTTATGCTTCTAATATTCACTCTTTGGATTTCACTTGATAGAAACAAGTTTTTTACTCTTTTGTGTGAGTACAAGTGTTTATATGTGTATTTTTTAATCTATATAATAAAAGACAAAAATTATGCTCCATTTTTCATGAACAATCACAATATTGACCTCCCACAAGGTGGCAGCATTGTGTTACAATGTATGTCACATTAAAAAAAAAACTGCAATTACCAGCTTTGTTGTTACTGTATGATGTCCTTCATCATGTAAACTTGTTTTCAGAATCAATGAAAGAAAGCAGGCTGCTTTAACTAGAGGACTGTAAAACCAGCATAGTTAGATTACAACATTTTAGTCCCATTGGCTTCACTATCTACTAATATATCAAGCTTTAATGTATGAATGATTTGCTGTTACAATATTTAAATAGTATAAACCATTTTTTAAAGAAAGCAAGTGAGAGCCCTGTAGGCTGGTATACTTGTTATGATTTTATGCAGGCTTTGTTTTAAATCATTTTAAACTGCAAGCTATGTATGTCCATTGGCTCATCGTAAGTTCTGGGCAATTTTCTCATGCTGTAGCAGCTACTGGGCTTATTTTATGGTGCTCCTTATATAGCAATTCCAGGCAGCATACTGACTCTTATTGTAGGTCTCAAAGAAGAAAATCAATACTATCTGAACGACCAGAAGGCAGTTTCATGATGGACTATAATGAATAGTAGCAACGTTAGATAGCCTAGCCACTCAGCAGATGCCCAACATTCATGTCAGTATTTCTTTTTTCTTAGAAGCAGTGGTAATTCCTCCCTGAACTGATGCACTGTGCTTTATTCCACATCTAATTTAGAGGAAAAGGGAGATGCGCTAACTCAGCTTTCCCCAACTTGGATCTCTTCAGATGTATGGGGACTGCAGCTTCCAGAATTTCTTTGGCCATATTGATGGGAAATTCTGTGAGTTGCAACCCCAACACATTTAGAGAATTCCAAGGTCTGCTGTAACTTAATAGCAACAACTGGTGGTTTATTTGGGGGATGACTTGCCTTTTGTCCTATAAAGACAACTGGCTTATGGCCCTGAAGTTGGTTCAGTGGATCATTTGAAATATGCAGCGGGGCTGCACAAGCTCAGCTGGGCATCCTAAAAACCTGGCGTGTCCCCAGTCCTCATCTTTGACACCCCTTTGTCTGAAGTTTCCATGGAGAAAATTATGAAATAATCAATCCTCGTCCCTCCCCTCAATGATGGACATATTCTGTATTGATAGTATTCAAATTTGCATATCCTTTTTTGACCTAACTTCTGAAGTGACAGGAAATAATGGACAGCATAAAACTATCAGGAAATCAGTGCATGATGTTATCTCAGCCTTCTGCTCTACCCCTGAAAATGTGTGTATGTATGTATTTATGTAGCAGCCCATCTCACGAAGGTGACAGTGTACAGAGATTGAGTTCCTCCCCAAAACAATAGCAAAGAATATAAAATAAAGCTTTAAACCTAATGCTATAATGCAGTGTTTCTTAAATTTTTTTCTCTCAGGACCCCTTCCCACTTTTAAAAATTATGGAGGACCCCAAAAGAGCTTTTGCATGGGTTATTTTTATTGTTATTTGCCATATTAAAATTCAAAATTGGTGCATTCGCTGCCGCTACTGCTTCTCTCAATTGTTTGATGGGATTTTAATATTGTATTACATAGGCTGGCAAATAATTTTGATTTTGAGGAGCCCTGAGAGGATCTTGAGGGATCCCCAGGGATCCTAGGACTATACTTTAAGAAACATTGCTATAATGCATGCTTGGGACTGAAGAACAATTCCCGTTCTAAGACAAAAAAATCATACAGTTAACCACCTGGCCCAAAGCCTGGGTGAACACTGAGGTCTTTAATGCCCTGTGAAAGGCCAGTAGAGTCAGTGCCATCTGGATCTCCAGAAAGATGCTGTTCCACAAGGCAAGCACAGCAACAGAAAAGACATGACTCCTGGGTTCCTCCAGGTGACATGGTTTAATAGATAGAACCTGGACCATGGATAGATGACAGCAGCAGGGCTCACAGGTGGTTTAGATGGTTTTTCCAGGAACCAGAAATGCACACAAGTGTGTGTGTCCGTGTGCATGAGTAAGGCAAGTGGAGGAAATGCTTAACAGAATCTTACTTGTTATTAAACCAAATGTTTTCAGTATATGTTTTTTTCATATACAACATTGCACATAGAAACAAATGTCTTGTGCTAACCTCTTAAATGAGTAAAGTCCAATAAATTTAATTTATATTTGCCTTGGCTCAGAGAGGTTAGGGCAGTTCACTTTGCCTTGTGAGATAGGCTGGGCTGAGAGTACTGATCCAAGAGATTCTCAGTCTCTCTAGTCCAAATCTGGTATTTTGATCACTATGCTGCAGTGATTAAAGGTGATTAAAGAGTTTTAAAGCACCTTTTTCTCTTTTTCTTTTAGAGTGAGGGATCAAAACAAAATTTTGCAGAATGACTTTGTTACAGCTTCACAGTTTTAATCAGTGCTTATTGTTTTGACCTTAATTTTCATTGAGATGCTTGTGAAAGGACAACTTTAATTAGTTATAAAGCTTATGAGACTTTTTAAAAAGTTTGTTTGGCTGGAGCAAGTCACTATTTTGATAGAACATGGATCCAACCCATGTTACATGACTACATTATAATGGACCTATTATTATATTATTGGTTATCCTATGAAATTAGACTTGAATTATCCCACCTTTCATTTGTTTATAACTTCAAAGAATGAATCAGACACTGAGTGTTTGCTAGTCCAGACAGGATCACATACCCTTGCTTAATTTTTCTTTCATCCTAAGAGAAATGATTGTTTAAGCAAGAGCAGGGTGGAGCTGACAGTTCCACTGAGAATAAATTGCCTCTGAATGAACCATATGCATTCAAAAGCATGAGATGAATGCTACAAGCTTAAAAATATTAGATTAAATATTAAATTTAAAAACTAAGTAATAGGTCCCACTGGTAGAATGAAATGTAGTCTTAGTAAATGTGGAATGCATATGCTATGAAATACTTTAGGAATTATTTGCATGTATAGGGCAATTCTACATTGTCTCCCATGGTTGCTCCCACGGCTGCTGTTTCTTGAGCAAATCTCAGAAATTCCAGTCCGGATTGCAGCGGATTGCAGCGGATTGGCCTGGGCTGGGGCTCAGTCCGGACTATGTCCACTGCAAGACCTGATTGGTCTTCTTCTGCTTCTTGCTCTTCTCATCCTTGCAGTAGAGGCAAACCTTACTGGCTGGCTCCTGGGTGGTGGCATTTGCCTTTTTCTTTTCGGGTTTGCTCCCTCCTTACTAGCCCCATGCCTTTCCTTTGCTTTCTCAGGTATTTGCACACGCGGATGCCTTCGCACACCCCTTTCCCAGATTATTTCCTTTGATAATAAATCAGATCCTTTTTTTCTTTTTCTCCTCGTTCTAGCATCTGTTCTTATGTTACAACAATCAAAGGTATGGAGAGGAGATTGTTCTTTCATTCCTAGGATCCTCTGTAGGTCCAAGGAAACTTGGTAGCAAGGAATAACTGATTGTTCAACTTCATGGAAACAAAGTAGCAACACTCTTATGTTACAACTTAAAGAAGCTTTTTTTTTTTTTTTTAGAAAAAATGAAAGGGAAAGTAATTTTGCGGAACTGTTGGCAGGGGGTTGGAAAGCAAGGGGAGGATGCTTCACCCAGCCAGAGCAGAAACCCAAAGAGTGTCTACTAAAAGATATGAGGGTTGGATGGAGCAGGAACTTCTAGGATTGAGGACAGTTCAATGACTTAATAAGCTGTCATTGGATCAACTGCAAGATTATTTAGAAAGAAAGTAAGCAACCGCCAACTACCAGAGACCATAGTTACCCAGTAGCCCAGGACAAAATGGCTGTATGTTGGAATGATCAGATGCCGGATGGGAGGGATGTGCCAGACACTACAGCCAGTTAGAACCGGGGCTGATGGAGTAGAACAAAGAGCTGGAGACCACTCTGAAGGGCTTAAGACTGTTCAAGCCAGAAAACAGCAGGTTTGAATTGTAGCTGTAAAAGACAGGCACGGGATGCATTTAAACAGGCTGGAAGTGGGACGAAGATGACAGCATCCATTTCTGTGCTCAAGGAGCTGTGAGTGGCCCATATTTGCAATGGAACAAGCAGAAAGTTTAGTTTTGCACAAAGATCTAATTTTTCCAAGATAGCAATCCTTGTTTAGAAGCCTCTAGAATTGCTACCCTCAATATAAAGTAAGGAATTTCAGTGTGCAAATCTCCTTATTTCATGCAGTCACATGACCAATTATACTAGTCCACTAATCATTACAATATAAACAAGCTAGCAAGTATGATGGTTTTAATGTCACATATTTGGTAATTAAAATATGAATGAATTTTCTATTAGTATCTACAGGAGAATATTCTCTGATAACTACTGTTTCTCATGTGCTACTTGTGAGTGGTTCTGTAATTATTTTTACTGGCCTCTTGGGATGCTTAGGAAGTGTTCAAGAAATCCGATGGTTAATGTTTATGGTAAGTAGAACTCCTAAATGTATGTGAATCATGTTATGGTGTGCATGCATGCAATAGGGGATATAGTGCCTTGAAACATCACTGATTCTCATAAGGGTTCTCTAAACCCTCCTCCTATACCCCAGTTGCATTTTCCCTGCAACTCCTGGGGAAGGCTAACTGAATAACCTACCACCAGCCTTATTCCAGAGAAATCCTTTCTGCCACTGATTTAGCAGGAAGGAGATAAGTGGCAACTCCCTTCTTTCAGTAATCTGACCTGTCATGGAGGCATGTTGTAAAGCTTAGACTTCTTAACCAGAATGAACACCTCTCATTCATTAGAATTGAAATCATTATGTATAACAAAGCTGGAGGAAAAAAGTGTGTGTGTGTGTGTGTGTGTGTGTGTGTGAATAATTGTTTTCTTTTTCTAAAAAAATACATTTTTATTTAGAATTTCAATTACAGTAATAAAAACTAATACAAACTAAACTTACAGAAAGAGAAGAGAATGGAAAGAAAGAATAAAATTCAGGAAAAAAGAAAAAGAAGAAAAAAATATAATAAAGAAAAAGAAAAGAAATATATAAAGAAGTGACTTCCAACCTTCATCACAACAAATACAGGTTTAATAACTCTTCACCTCCAGTGAACAGATATCTCTCCATCCCATATCTCATCCCATATTTATAAGCAAATCCATGTAACATCAATTTTTCAATCCTGGTGTCAGCAAAAAGTCCATAAATGGTTGCTAGAAGATTGCAAAAAAAAAAAAAAAAGTCTTATTTTAACCTTGATCAAGTAAACGAACTTTATATTCCCTCCTTTTACTTCTAACAGTCTTAATCTTTAATTCAACCAAATATTGTCATAGGATTTGATTTCAGTTGAGAGACAGTGTGGTCTAGTGGTTAAGGCACCAGGCTAGAAACCAGGAGACTGTGAGTTCTAGTCCCGCCTTAGGCATGAAAGCCAGCTGGGTGACTTTGGGCCAGTCACTCTGTCTCACCCTACAATGTCAGCCTTGGGCAACAAGCCAGTTGGTCAATTCCTGTCGTAACCAACAGATCAACATTTGGTTGACCTGAAAAAAAGCGGATCCTGAGCCTGCGAGAAAAACACTAGGAAGAAAAAAAAAATCAGTTCTTCTTTATCCCATTGCCATTCTCTTGATTTCTCATTTGTGTTTCCCTTTTTATTTTTAAAATTTCATCCAGGTTCTTTTGTATATCCAGTCAAGCGTCCTTTTCCAAATCATTCTTTTGGTCTGTCATTTGTAGTTTCTCATTCTGTACTTTATCTTTTCAAATAAAATTTGTTCCACATCTGTCATTCCTTCATTAAAATCTTTTGGACATAGTCTATCCGTAGAAGCAGACATCATTACTGACAGTGTTGATATTGTAGTTACTAATTTCTGGCTCCATTCTTCAACAATCTCCTTTTAGTATTTCCAATGTTATAACAATTTCTATCATTCTGTAAGTCCTAGTATTAACTGACATCAGGCTCGTGTATGTGTTTTTTTTCCCTTCATTTGCCTGAAATCTTTAGTCTCCTCTAGTGTCCAGTTTCTAAAATCATCACTTATCTTGTAAGACTTGCAATTGTCAGGATAACAAAATAAGTCTATTTCCCACAAGAAGTTGTTTATTTTTTATAGTTAATCCCAAAATCTTAGTCAATATTCCAAATTTATTTGGACTCTTAATCTATTTATAACTTTCTTAGATCAACATCTTATTTAGCTTTTTGCTGTTTATTTCAAATTCTTTAAGTTCTTAAGCTTGTAATTCATTTTATCTTTTGTTCAGAGTTGAAGATAAACTCACCCAATGAAGACTTTTCAAACCTGTAATTCTGAAGGTCTCTAACAGCTTTAGAATAGTTAATAGGCAATTTCTGAAAGTGATTAGAAAGTGAAGTCTATAAAATAAAACAAAATCTATACAGCAACCAGGAAGAGACTGCTGATCATTTGGAGCACTTGAAGATTGACTCCTAACTGCTGCTGACAATTTCCAGAGTGTTATTGATTGCTAATAATTCTCTGAGTGCTGGTGATTGCCCATTGTGCCTGGCTATAACATGGCTCTTGCTGGTCTAGTTGAGGCAGCTCAACAGAGCATATAAGGAACCCAGTTCCCAGACAGTGAATTCACTAAGTGAAGTCCTGGCAGACTGGCCAGGTTCCAGAAGGCTGGAGGAAAGCAAATGTAGATAGATAGCAGGATCATGTGTGAGAGGGGTCGAAAAAGTCAAAATGTGACATCTATGTGATGCACATAAAAGGGGGACCGAGTTTTGATCATGTGGGTGCAGCCACTATCTTGATTTGGACACCCTGATAGATAGATAAATAGACAAGCAGACAGATTGTGCACATACATTCAGAAGAAAGGAAGAAGTGCTTTGGATCTCACGTGAATGGAGACATTAGCACCCCTCTCCTGTTCTTTAAAGCAATCTCTTTTTTCTTTTTTTCAGCTGAATCTGTAAGGGTGAAAATAAAATTTAGCTGCTTTATAAGTCCTATTAAGTTTAATGAGTGGCCTCCTTAAAGCAGGAAGGATGCCTGGAAAAAACAATCAGACTGCTTTAGTGTATTAAGAAGTGCTGTGCTTGTGCAAGGTCTGAAGCACTTCTTCCAAATCATTTTATTTGTGTGTGTGTTCTATCTATCTATCTGTCTATCTAATCTCATCACAGTCTTACTCCAATACCTTAATCACTATGCCACTCTGTTGTGGTTTTTGGCTTTGTGTTTCATGTGCCAGCCGCACATGTTTTATGAAGCCAATATTGGTTACACTCACTTGGTTAGTGAGTTTTTGTGATATGTATGAAACCATATGCCTTTTAGGATATTTATCTTAATTACAATGACATAATAGATAACCACATTTTTAAATTCAAGATTGAAGTTGAGTGTTAAGAAGTACTTTCATCAAAGCAGAAGAGCTTCTGTTTTTTCTGTTTCTGTTTTTATTGTTGAGTTGTAAGCCACCCAGTTTAGTTTTAAGATGGGTGGCTGTAAAAATGTTTTAATTAAATAAATGCAATAAATCAATGACCAATGAATAGCAACTGTATCATTATCTCTTTATAAACTGAAAGTCTGGAAAAACATTTAACAATAATACTAAAAGGGCAATCTGTTACTTCAAACTGTCTTGTCATAGCTCAAACTCTTTAAAGAGTCTTTAAGATGATGAAAGAAGTCTAAGCATGATACCTGAACTTCCTATGTCTAAAAAAGGTAGATTTCTGCTCATGTCAAATGTCTGTTTCAAATAAAATATTGTTTTTCTTTTTAAACAAGTGTTGTGACACCTTCTACCATTCTTTCTCTATTTTCAAAGAAAGAAGACTGTAATAAAATCCCAGAACATCTTAATTTTCACTAATAATTGGGTTCACAGTTCTGAAAATTAAGGCATATATTTTTATCTTTGGAAGATTATCATGTAAAACTAGAAATATATGCAGATTGTTAGTATTCATAACATTGGTTTTGTAATTGATGGGGTGGGGGAGAGAAATTAAAATTCTCCTGCTAGAGTGGCTTGTAATAATTTGTCCTAGCCACTAGTTCAGTGAAATAGACAGACACTTGGGGATCACAAGCATTGTGCAATTTGAACTGCTTGTTGGAACATGTTGACAGAACCTGAATAATTCAGTCTTTCTGTTCATTGAGAATGAGCTTGAACTTGTTTTTCCATTACTGCTTAAAACTACAGCTGCTCCCACTCTATGTCAGTGTTGTCCAAACTTGGCCACTTTAAGATGAGTGGACCAACTCCCAGAATTCCCCAGCCAGCATGGCTGGGGAATTCTGGGAGTTGAAGTCAACTCATCTTAAAGTGGCCAAGTTTGGACAACACTGGTCTACGTAGTTCCAAACTGTTAAGGGTCTTAATGTTCCAAACAAATAGGTTTCTTGCTGCTGGAACCAACATTTCTTGTAACTGAAATCTCTGCCTGTATTAACTGCCTGTAGAATTTCTGAACTTACGAACGATATAGTGCACTGTCCTCAACTTTGCTGTAAATACAAAAACAAATTGCTATTTTTTTCAGCACATGGGCTTCCTTATACTTATTATTATTATCCAAGCTGCTGTAATTGTGCTACTGTATACTGGAAAGGATATGGTAGGTATCTATTTTTATGAAAAGATATACTGTGTTGCAATGCACAGGACTAGGGGAGAAATTCTGGTAGTATTCCAAATTTGAATATCCTAATGCAGTTCATATGTAACCCCATTTATTTAGATCACATATTATTTTTCTATCGTGTCTGTACATGTATCTGGAAAGCTAAAGTGGGGAGTGGGGTGAAGTAGAGGAATTAAAGAGTTATTTTGATCATTCTGGTTGTAACAATTTACAATGTAAAATTAACTGTTAAAGTAAAATACACACAATGGAGAATAACAGGCAAAACTGCACTCTTTAAGTGCTTGAGGTAGGTTTTAAAGTGGCTGGCTTTATAATCTGGTGCCGAAAATTTAACAGCCATTATGAATTTTAAGGATATTATTCCATGATCAGAGTGCCATTATTGAAAATACTTTGTTTTCTGTAGCATGCATTATACCACAAAAGAATATCTCCAAAAAAAAAAAAAAAAAAAAAAAACCCAACCACCACCACTTCAAAGCCCACGTTAGCAAACTATAGAACTCCTCCAGGGAACCTGGTCTTAAGCTGTTAAAAGGGCCATAAAGTTGAAAATCAACATTTATGAATTGAGCCTAGAAATGAAGAGGTAGTCAGTGCTGGTACAACCACTTGCACATGATGTTTGAACCAACCAGCCCTTTAGTGCAATCTCACTACCATATTCTGAACTAATGGCAGTTTCTAAACTATTTTCAGAGGGAGCCCTACCTAAATATATTTGGGTGCACATCCAATAGATGGCTACAGCCAGTTCTTGATCCAGCAAAAATATGCATGGATAAACTGGCAGAGCTGTTTATCTGACTCTGAATTATTACATGTAGTGTGTGAATTGAAAGATATTTGGCTTTGGCTATGTTGCACCTATAATTGTAGATATTAACAAAGGATAGATGGGCTGCAGTGGTAGCGGATTACGTGATTTGCTAAAAAGTGGTAACAGGCTTAGCGTTTTCAGATGAGATTAGAAAGAGATAAACCCCCTACATTACTGCAACCTGTCAGTACTGACACTATGGATCTGCCTTAATTTAAGGTGGCTCCCTATGGGGTATCCCTTTCTGTAGAAGTGTATACATTTAGGATATATGCACAATGGGGGTGATGTGAAAATGTTTTAAAGACGCATAAGTCACATGCACACTGCCATTTGTGTTTTGACCTTTTGGGTAAATCATGTAGCTGCCACTGTTTATTGACAGGAAGGAGTTCAGATTGAATTGTTCACAATGTCCCCTTGGAGGAAAGCAGGTTAGTGGCTAAGAAAGAGGAAGCACAAGATAGGTATGAGAGAAACATAAAAATAGAGAAAATCATTTTTGGAGCCGCCGCCGCCGCCGCCGCCTCCTTGAAAACGAAAGGGTCTGACAGTAAGCAGTATAGAGAAATTGTATTGTTTTTCCCGGAGATTGGCTGGATTACATCACCAGGAAGCCACATGTAACTATTTGGTAATTTTGTGCACTCGCTTCCTGTCTCTGATGAGCCAGGTTTCAGCACGGCATAGAATGTAATGCTTTGCCCACTATAAGAAGTCACCACATTTTGTATTTTGCAGTTTGGTCTTGGCATGCAAAAATCCTATTTCTCTTTTCTGAAGGCATCTTGTTCTCATTTGACTTTCCATTAGTAGGAGTCCAGCCTAGTCCAGCACACTTTGCATATGCCATACTGGCTCTTAACTTTGTGAGTGATATAAAAGAAGGTCCCCAAGTCAGAAGAAAAAAAGAAAGAGAAGCCTAGTGCTAAAGATAATTCCAAAGCGATGGTTTCTACTGATACCAGTCAAACAACATGGTGTAAATAATCCCCTTTTTCATTCTCAACCAATTTTGTTCAAAGAAAATGACAAGGAAAAATAGAGATAACTTGGAAAGATTATAAGGGAAGACAGAAGCTCCTGGGACTGTTGAATGACACACACACTTAATCGGAATCAGCCATATTCTAGTATTCTCAAGGAATTTTAGAATCCATGCTATTGACTATAGCAAGAGTCTATAGCAGTCTTTCCTAGCCTAGACATATTCCATATGTGGATTTGGATTCTCAGAATACACAGATAACCATGGTCAGTGTTAAGGCTTCTGGGAGTTTAAGTCCACATATTTGGAGGGAAGCCTGGTCTGTAGCATAGATTAACTGTAGCCCCACTTTGAGACTCATGAAACCCACTCACTTGTCAGTCAAGCCAGTGAAATTTGGCAGTATAATTTCTCAGTTGCTTGAAGAAAAAAAAAATTAAGCAAACTAGCTTTGTTAATCTTTCAATAAGCTTAAAGTACCACTTTATTTTGAGTTTTTATTTTAAACCCTTCCATACACTTCAAAAGCAAAAAGTGGGACTGCCTATCTCCAATTATATCTGCCCCTCCCATGACATATGACAAGGTGGGCATGCTCTGGATCCCTTGTAATGTGATCAGATGGGATCCAGAAAGCATGGTTCCTCTCTTTTGTGGCACCTGTCCTGTGGAACACCATATCCCTGAGGTTTGACTGGCCCCACCTTGCTGATCTTTCGTAAGCCACTGAAAACCTTGTTCTTCTCCCAGGCAGTGGAACAGTCTGTTGGATGAACTTGTCTCTGGGGACATTATTGGGCACCTTGGAGTCACTCTTAAAGCAATGCTTTTAATCATTTTTAAAATTATTTATGGTTATTTTTGATGGATTGTTGACTGCACAGTCACATATCAAGTGGGAGGCCATACAAATTGAAATAAAAACAAACAAATAAATAAATAGTACATATCCTGACCACTTCCAGTGATGTCGTCATATCACCACCATGTCTCCTGTAAGTGAATACTGTATGTGTGTGTGTATGTGTGTGTGAGGGTGTGAGTGAGTGAGAGAGATTCTATACAGTCTAACAGACCCACGCTATGAATGTTTTTTATAGTCTATTTACAATGAAAACAGACTATTAACAAGCATACCCCAATACAAAGCACCCTCTGTTAACAGATTAGTCTCCGCTGGAAAGCTAAGATGGATCAACTTATTTCTAACTATGGGAATAAACATCTAATTGAAACAGAACAGTGGAATATTCTGGATGTTTTCCAGCGTATGGTGAGTAACAATGGCTACATTTATGCCTGTTGTACCAAATGAGATGCCCATATCTTGAAAGGAGTGTGTGTGTGTGTGTGTGTGTGTGTGTGTGTGTTTAAAATAGAGTTTAGCACCTAAAACTGAAAGATGGGTGTAGCAGTTGGAGTTTAATGGATTAGATTAGACTATTTTATCAAGGATCAACACCTGTGAGAAGTCTGAAAAATCATGTAAAGCTGGTTTGAAACTGGATGTTGAAAAAGAAGCTGGGATGTTTTAGCTGAAGTTGGTGATAGATAAATAGTTAGTGTTGGGGAGCCACAATTCTTTGGGCTATAATTGTATGACTTTATGGAGGGTGGGGGAGTCTACATTGTTTACAACTAGCTCTAGTATTAGGCAGAATGAGGTAGTTGCCCAGGCAACAATGCTGCATAGTAACAAGAAGCGTCAAGATGTTAGAGGACAGTGATGCTATGGGCTCCCTAAGCAAGTTTCTGCCCTCATTATTCATCTCCAGTGTTAAAAATTTACTTGTCTACTGTGAATAGGGGAAAGGAGCCATCTTGCCCAATAAAATGCTTTGAGCCAATCTTGTTGGCTTCCAATATGCTGTTTGAAAACCTGAAAAGCAGTAGGTTAGAAAGGCATCAATTCTCCAATGTGCCTCCCTTTCTCCTTCTCATTTATAGGAAACTAAATTCAGTACCAGAGGTTGATAAGCTTTTCTGGCTCTGAATACCATTGCGTAAGGGCTACCTCTGCCGCATGATTTTGGTGATCTCATATAATCTCAAAGGATTGATAAAAGTTTCCATAGTTCTCACTATGCTATTTTGTTCTGTTTAGTGTGGGGCATGAGATCAGGGGATGAAATAGGCATCTTGTGGCCATCCCTGCCAACTATTATAGGTTATGTCTTATCAATAGTGGAATAGGAGAGTTTTAAACAATATGCAGAAAACCTGATTGTTTCTTTATTATGATAGAATAATTGACTTGAACATCTTTTAGTTGAGTCAAGATTTTGAGGATGTTGCTTTCTTTCCTCCTGTTTCAGCTGCACTGTTGTGGACAACATAATTTCACAGATTGGAAAGTAAATGAGCATAAAGAACATGTAGATCAGATACCATGTTCCTGCACAACACTGAACACAATGAAATGGTTTTGTGATCCTGTGCAAGATGCAATATATACCAGGGTAAGTTTCTTCCATCACCCTTTCCACTCTGAAATTTCATAAGGAAGGCTTTAATTAACCTAATTAGTTTTTTCTCTGAAGAGTTAAGTCACCTCCCCTGCTAATGCTATCACTGCAATAGCACCTATTTTTCTAGAGCTGTTATTAAATGTTGGACATTTTGATAATTGATCTCGTTTGGCCCTATTGGATCAGCACCATTATAATTCAATATTTAAAACTAAACAAAACAGCAACCAGGAGAGATTACAGTGAATAATTTTTCAAAAATATCTTTAGTTGAAATTTTTAATTAAACAAACACATAGTTTCCTTCTCTAAACTTAACTTACCTGCCTTTTCCCAAGTTATTATTCAGTGCCATTGTTGAATCACCTATGTTAGGAATAATGGAACAAATCTGTTGAGGGAATGGTACTTTCCCATGTATGTTTATTTAAAAGCACATCTCACTGGTCATTTCCTAACAGGAGTATTATGGATATCAGTGTTTATCATATACTAAATTCTCAGCAGTAGACGTGATTAGTGTGGTAACTTTAACTGCAGGTGTGGAATCAGGACCAGAGTGTTCTAAGGTGCTTCAGATATGATAGTGAGAATTGGAAGGCTTTTCTATTATGTACCTGTTGTTAGAGAACCTACAGTGATACTTCTAGTCTGAAAAATATTTCATTTCTTAGCATCTTTCCATGGTTATATTAATTTAATGCATAGACCATTTCATACAGTGATTTTCCTAACATGGGAGAAACTTAATAAGCTCTTTGATAGGAGACAGTTTAATAGCTGGGCAGGAACATCCATTTTTATTGTCTGTGAATGCCGGAGGTAATACAATATTGATAACACCTACCGCTATTAGAATTCAACCAACGTAGCCAGTCCATAGTTCTCATCCTGAGATGGAATTCCAGCTGTATATACTTCATAGCTGAAACATCTAACCCAAGTTTTGCTTCTGCTTGCTTTTTGTCTGTTCTCTGGTGCGTTCCCCCCCCCCTTTTTGCATTTTTTTTGCTCCATAAAAGGGTTCTAAATATTTTTTTTTTAAAAAACCCTGCAGACTTTAATTCCATTTTAGTATTCCTTACTTACAGTTTGTTTTTTGAATAAATATCTATTTATCTCCCTCCCTCCCTCTATCACGTTATTGTCATATTCATCTGAATAGTGCTGATATCCAAAGTGACAACTTCAACAGGTTTTCCAAGTCCATCAGAATGTCCCTCTAAAGGCAGTACCCTGGACTGTCTGTTGGTTGGTCATAGCAATTTGGGTGGATGGTTCCTCCATGCAACTTGCTAGGTTTGAGGAAGATATAGGTTTGGAGTTTCCATCCTCCATGACTTTCCCTGTCAACATGTTGCCTGCCCTTGGTGATAGAGGGCCTCTACTCAGCTTTTTGCAGTACTGGTGGCCGTATGGCTTTCCCCGCACAAATCTTGTCAGTGGGTACTTCCCATCGCTGTCACTAGGAAGAGTCAATATTGGTGGTAACCATACATGTAGAAAACATTATCCTATTTCATTGGAACATTGTGTATTCCCTTTGGAATCTTCTTCTCCCTCCCCTGTTATTTTTCAATACCAGGTTCTGATGAAGGAATGCTGATCAAGGAATAAAAATCGCTTTCATTTAATCTGTGTTTGTTTCTCAGGGATGTACAAAAGACATCAGGATATGGTATGAAGAAAATATTTGGCTATTAATTTCAATTCATACAGGACTGCTATTAGTGGAAGTAAGATTAATATTTTCTTTTGAAATTATAATGAATGTCAAGGTATTTTTCAGTACATATATTACCTTGATACTATATACTTTTTATTTTACATATAGTAAAATAATAGCATTATGCATATATAGTGCCCACACATTTTCAGTCAAGTGTTTTAAACAATACCCTTTTGGAACTCACTGTGGTTCCATGCCAGATATACATAGAGAGAAAAACATAGATTAGACAAATATTATAATTTAAAGCCAAGAGTTGAGGAATTATTATTATTATTATTATTATTATTATTATTATTATTATTATTATTTTCTTTATCTGGGTTTTTTTTTTAAAGAAATGGTTGTGGCTGTTTTAAGCTATTCTGGGGTGTATTATATGAGTTTGTAATGGTAAGGCAATCCAAAGCTTAATAGGTGAGTTATTTTCTGTTTTCTTCTGCTTCCAACCAAACATTGAAAAGAAATCTCAATAATGTTCAGTGATTTATATCTGAATTTTGATGGCAGGATCTTCTGGGGTCATAAAAAGAAGATTTGTGCCCTGTACATAATGGTTATCCTTCTCTGATTTAGTGAATATTTTAGTACTTCCAATAGAATTAGTAATAGTTAAAATAAATTCCAAAGAATTTAAAATATGTTAGCTATTGATTCTGGTTTAAAAAAACGGTCTGGACTGGCAGCCAGAAAGGAATTATTTATTAGTTGAACAGATAGGATCAACATTCTAAGTATGTATAAAATATGTGCAGGATTACTTATTTCACTTGCTTAAGGGTCGGTCATTTATTTTGGTTTTGGGGAGTTCTACTATCTTAGGTATTAAAGGAATTGTGCCATTGTGCAATCATTCAACACAAAAATCTTTTCTCCAATTTTTGCCGTCTTTTTAGGTTTTCCAGTTGGTAGCAACAGCAAGCCTGTTCACGATAATGAGGAAGAACGTGATTTTGCCCACAAATTAGCAAACAATATATGCTGTTTAAACTGTATGCATGAATGTGTTATGAACCATTATGGGCATTCTTCATGAAGTCCTAAATGACTTATATTCAAAGGCATTGTTTTTAATCTCATATGTATATGATTGATTGATCTTTAATATTAACTGACTGTATGTAGTATAACAGTAGATCTATAAGTATAATGTTTTACATTTTAAGGGAAAAATAACTATAACTTTCTGGTTTAGCTAAAATAAAAGTGCAAGATAGCTAATATGAGAACAATTATTCCTGTTCATGTATCTCTGCATGTCAGAAGTGAATACCTTCTGTCTCTCAAAGAAGGCTTAATTCACATGTAGCTTGATATGGTCAATGAGAATAAATACAGCCAAAAATATATTGCTGCATCATACCACTTGTAAGAAATTAAATTGCATGCAGACATACTCATCTTACCTCATTCAGCAGCCAACCTTTAACTACATATTTGTACACAGTATTCATAACTTAACTATTCATTTTATCATATGCTTTATTTAAATCAGCAAATGGACAATAAACTTCCTTTCTTGCCTTCACACAATTTTCAGAGATCTGGTGGAAAGCAAAAATATGGTCTGCATAGCCTGCATGGCAAAAAGTCACACTGCACTTCCCAGATATTGCTCACTGTCATATCCTTTCAATCAGATTTCTGCCAAATACCTTCCCGGGCACACTTAACAAATTGTAGCTTTTGCCTTCACCTTTATTATCTTTTCATGTATAATGAACGATAACCACATTCTTCCAAATACCAGGCACAGATGTAGTCTTCATACATGTTAAACAAGTTGCAGAGCCGCTCCATAAGCAGACCACATCCACATTTTAACATTTCTTCAGTTATACCGTATGCACCCACCGTTCTACCTTTTTTCTATATTCTCGCAGCTTTTATGATTTTATTTTCATTATTTTTTGTTGGATACTAATAAGTATAGAATTCATTTTAATTCTACCCTTCAAAAAACAGTGTTCTCATTCATTCTTGGATCTCCAAATGGTCCAATTACTCGCTTGTCTTGTTTTCCCCATCTGTGAAAGCCAGTTTGCAGATGGACACAACCAAATACCTGATACAAACTCAGTCCGTTACCAAAACAACAAATAGATGGAAAATATCCCTCCTTTCCTAAACAGAATGGCTTTTAGTCTGTTATGTTGTAGGGTGAGAGAAACAGATTCAAGAATTTGAACCCTAATTTCAGTATGTATATTGAAATCAAATCAAATTCAGTATGTATACTGAATTTCAAATGCATTTGAAACACAGCTGTCACTAGAATTTTTTGTAATGGCTTGTTTAGTTTTTGTTTTTTTTAATAATAAATCTACTTACCAGAAGTTTCTATATACTTGAGTGCCTATTTATCTATTGCTAGTTGAGTTTGCCAGGAGAAAACTGACATTAAGTTCCAGTGACTCACCTACTCCCTTTACAAAAGAGGCAAAATTTCTTTTGATCTTCTAGACCATCTTGCCACAGGGTTGACCACTGAACACCTTGCTCTAACAAGAACCAAGTAGACCAGTACGATTAACCATTTAAACTAGATAACAAACCAGCTGGTGCAATAGTTGGACCAAATCTATAAATCAGCAGCCTGGCGCAGTCTCCTACATGTATTTTACTTCAGCTCCCAGGTTTATTGCCAGATAGATATGATAGAATTCTTGAGAGATATAAGGGCTTCATTACTCAGTGTGAAATGTAGATCTCCTGGAATGTAATTGTGTCCAACCCATGAATTTCTACTTTCATACCCATTCACAAAAACCTGAAAGACACCAATTCTTACATTTTAGCCGTTTAATTCATAATTAATCTTAAATTTCCACTTCCATGCATCTGTTCATCAGTTCTAGTCACAAAATCAGACAATCTTCATTCTTCATATTTATATCCTTCCTCTTTTTCTTAGGTTAACAAACATGTTATCCTGCTTCCTTTCCCTTTTCTTTCCTCATGTTGTTTACCATAACTTCTCTTACATTCTAAACTGCAATCTTCCATCAGCCATCACTATCAACAGATGGACACATGAACCTCCATCATGGCTTTGGACAGCCAAATTTTCACACAACACTTTTTACTAATATAAAGACAGTTGAGTGGGTTACTGTGCCACATGCAATATTTTCTGCTAACTGTAAGCACAGAATATCAGTCAATTATGGTATACTTTAGCCAGCATATACTGTACTACTGTGTAAGTCTACCTAGTGTTGCCTGCATCCCAACAACTAGTAGATACATTCAGTATACTGAGAGACTGTTTTAATACCAGAAACACAAGCATTTGTCTTAACTAGAAATCCTGCAATTAACAGCAGCTTGGGTGGTGGTGGTTGCACTTGTCCAAATTCTCAAACATCAAGCTCCCTCTCTTTTAGGAAGCATGTGACTGAGAGGTAAAAGTTCTCAGAAATTAGAGGAGCTTCAACTGGCAAAGAGTAATCAGAACTATAGCTGTGGTATGCTTTTTAATAATGATGTTTTGTATTGACTCGTCACTCATCTGGACTGGTTATGTCCTCATTAGACAAGAAGGACTCAATAGGAGTTCTTAATTGGCTTATAGTTTTGCTTGGCATTATTATGTCTGTGCAAATGTATAGCTATGTTATAAGCTACATAACATATTTAATTCTATATTTTTCTTGCCCAAATCAATCTTTTCTGTTTTTGTAGTTTTATTTCATTCTTATTTCATTCTCATTTTGTCTTCTATAAATTGATGATTAATCAAGTATGCAGTTGTATGCACTCCCTCCCCACCCCCCAATACTTGGATACAATCCCAAGACACCTCCAAGAGCTATTACTAACTTATAAAATTTAATGTGATATAATGGGAAATTATTAATACATGACTTCAAATAATAATGCTAATTATTTTTGTCAATTTAAACGTAAGCAGAATTAAATTAGTTTAAGATTTGTCTTTACTCCATGTAGTACTTTTGGAAATGCAGCCCATTATATACAGTTCCAAAGACCAAATGTGATTCATCCAGAAATGTTGTGTTTTCCTTCCCTACATTTATACTGAAAGCAAAAAAAAAAAAAAAAAGAAGGTGGGGAGGGGGACTGAATGTCCCTGAAGAAGGTATGACTGAGTGCTGGTACAGTGGTACCTCGGGATACGAACTTAATCCGTTCCGTGACTCTGGACGTATCCTGAGTTGGTTGTAACTCGAAGCAGATTTTCCCATAGGGTTCAATGTAAATCCGGTTAATCCATTCCGCCCTCCAAATTTGGTCGCAACCCAAGGCAAATTTCCCCATAGGGTTCAATGTAAATCCGGTTAATCCATTCTGCCCTCCACCCGAATTTGGTCGCAACTCGAGGCAATTTTCTCTTCAGAGCCTTACTCCCGCCAAGCCTGCTCTGCATTTTCTTTGAAGCCATGCTAACACGCACACCAAAAACCTTCGCAAAACACCGCAAAACACACCACAAGCCTCACCGAACGTCTCCTTGCTACCGTGACCTCACCCACAGGAAGCCGCGACCGCGTGGCAGCAGGGAAAATGGCTGCGGATCTGGTTCGTAACCCGAGGTAATTTTTTCCTGCCGAAGCTGGTCGTAACCCGAAATGTTCGATAGTAGAGGCATTCGTAACCCGAGGTACCACTGTACTATGAAAAAAAAACACTCTGTGCTGCAACATTTTGTAACTGAAACAAATATTGCCACATCAGAGTAGATAATCTAGACAGAGCTCCTTGTTAATATTATTCTTGGGTAACAAATACTTCAACCTAAAAAAAGCCTGTAGAGAATAGTTGTCTTCATAGCCCACAATTAAAAAAAAAAAAAATACCAGAATGAAATCATTGGGGCTGTTCCTAAGATTATTTTAAACATTGACAGAATCAGTAAACTGGACAGTAATACAAAGTGAGTTCTGTCCTGACACAAGGGAGGACAGAATTGTTAATTTTCTCCCCCTCAGGCTAAAGAAATTTTTATTTTTTAAAAAGTTGTGTTAAGATTCTTAACTACAGCTTTTTGTACTTGTACCTGACAATGGGGAGAAACTTATGTGCTGCTTAATACTTGCAACTATGGTTATAAGGATATCCTGCATTGAAATAAAGAGACTTGAAAGCCATATATTATTTGGGAGTTTTAAATTATTTTATGAGTCATAAAACCTTGATCGTCAAAGGCTGAAAGAGGATATCTCCCCAGATTCAACTTGCGCCTTCATTTGCAGAAACAAATCAAGGAAACCAGATGACACAATTATATCCCAGAGTTATTTCCATTCTGTCAATTACTGAAATGAATATGATTTAGGTTTTATTTTGTTTCATTTTATTTTCCTTTCTTCTGGTTTGGAATCAACAGAATAAGACAGTTGTTTTGAAGCAAACTTGGCAGTCCTAGGAAAATGGATTGATAGCCATCTAATAAAAACAAAAATAAGAGAGAATAAACTGCTTGGTTTTTTGAAATTCATGCAGTGGTAGAAGATTGCAGAAAGTCAGTGAGAACAACCTTGCAGAAATAAAGACATGAACAGGATCTGAAAACAAGGAATACATCTTGGAAATTCAAAATCATGACTAAAATTTCCTAGTAATATACTTTCCAACCTGCAGTAGAACTCAATGGCATGCAAAGACAGGATTCTGTTGTAACTAAAGAAGCAGATAACCAGCTTTATGTCATCTCAGTTTCAGGTCCGAGGCAGAAACCAGCATTTCAACAGCAGGGAGTTCCTTTTCATTACAGACACAACTTTCTAGTCTAGTTCAGTGCTTTGATCACAAATGTTATGGAACTGATGTCTTCTGACAATAAAGTGATTTAAAAAGTCTGTGTAGGAAGTGTCATTTGAAGGACAAAGCCTGTATGTTTGATTTCCCACCACTAATTTTGGCTTGGTTTAAATAACATGATTATATCTCAGTTTTCCTTTAATGTCACTGGAGTTTCACATTTTGAAAACTCATGGAGACATACGATCAAAGTTTTGCTCTGGAGATTGACAAAGAAAAATAATCTGGTATAAGCATCTCTAAAACAGTCACAGAAACAGCATTTTATTTTTAGAACACAGAACTGGAAAAATCAGGTGAACTTTAAGAATCCCCCTTCCAATATATACTACAGTGACCATGCGTCTTTTATTATAAGAGACAGTCCTTTATTTCAGAAAGCTGTCCTTTAGATTTCTTTAATTTAATTATTTATTTTCTTGGTTCCCTTTGTAAAGCAGTTATGAACATAACAATTTTTTTTTAATCCTTATGAACCTTTTTCAGTTTTGTCCATTTTTCAGGTTTGTCCTTTATTTTTTCCAAGAAAATATGGTCACTGTAATATATATAGAATTGTGTGTGTGTGTGTATTTGATACATTTGGTATGTATCAAATGAGAGCATGAGCGATTTTTTTCCATCAACATAGATAGTGTGCTTATACCTGTGTAGGCTTCCTTGTCATTAGTGCAATTCCTGAGTTGAACGAGTTCTGAAGAACTGCAAGAATTGAATCTCTTGTTGCTAATGTGGCATTGGGTCAGATCTACCACTAACAGCTACAAGTATTGTACAATAGAATGCTTCTTACCAGAAAAATAACTTCCACTTTAATTTTGATTTGCCCGTACTTTCTACTACACCAGGTAGAAAGTGTCTTTAAATCTAATTTCGCTCCAGTGGAACTGAAGAATCACTGCTTCCTTTTTTAATAAAAGGGAGCTGTGATGAGCTTTTGACATTATACAGAAGTTAAACTTGCCTTTACTGTTTCTTTGTTAAGAGGCTATGTAATAAACTGGGGATATGCATATATCTGGTAAAATAGTAGTAGCAGCAGCAGCATAAAGACATCTATGTACACAACATTTTATAAGTTAGATGAAACAGGTTTCTGTCCCAAGTGGCTTACAATCTGAATATGGGGGGGGGGGGGGGCCAGGGAGAGAACTGGGGCTATGGTGGTGAACCTGGTCAGTCACAAAATACTTTCCAGAAGGTCTCACTGATGAGTGTCCTTCTCCTTTTCCCTGTTAGCCTCTCACAAAGCTCTTGATCACCCTGTCTTACCTTTGCCTTTTTCCTGGGCAGTTGGGCACACTCCCAAAGAAAGCTGCAGCTACTTACCATTTTCATTTGTGAAATATGCTTTTGGGGCTCATGTACATGCAGAGATGTTCTAGGAAACAGAGCTGATGCTACTTGTACCATTTATTTTATTAACTATGCACATTTAAAAAAAAAAGTCTAGAGCAGAAAGGCTGGTGGGCATCAAGGGAGGCTTTGCCCACAGGAACTAAGTTGCTGCCTATGGTATACATTGCACAGATTCTTGTGATTTAGATCACCTTGACTGAGTGCCATATTTTGTGGACAGTTATTTACTTTCCAAAGGAAATAAGTATGCAATTTTTTTTTTAATTGTACAGTTTATCATTCAAAAAGCATTTTAGAGTGATAACATTGCATATGTTTCAGAGTTTTATTTCTTATCCATTATATATTTTTTATACATTAGATGGCACTGTGGAGTCCTTGGGTTTCTCTGAGCTTGGTTGTTTTCTTGCAGACATTTCATTACCTGGCTAGGTAACATCTTCAGTGCTAGAAGGGAGTGGGGTTTGCCCCCTCTTTATATATAGTAGCTTGCCCTGTCAGTGTGGGTGGGGGTGTTGTTTTCTCCTTGGTAGTTCCTTGATTAGGGTATTGTTTAGGGCTTGATTGTTTGTCTGGTGTTAATCCTGGTGTTAACTCCTGTTTATCTGGGTGTTGATTGCTGGCAAGGAGGTGTTCTGGGTTTTTTATTTTCTTTTTAGCTTTTTTATTGTCTCTTCTGAATGGTGTGTAAATGTTGTTTATCTCTATATGCCTGTTGATGGCTGACTTGTCTGAATACCAAGCTTCCAGGAATTCCCTCCCATTTTTGGATTTAGCTTGGTCTAAGGTGCTGACAGTTTCCCAGTTGAAACTATAGTTGACTCTGTTCATGTATTATGAGATTAAGAAGGTTTTTTTCATGTCCTCTCACTGCTAGTTGGTGTTCATGGATGCACTCTGCTAGTCTTTTGCCTGTCTGTCCTACATAGTGGCACCTGACAGGACCAGATTTGATAGGAAATGTATTTAGCCTGGTACTCAATCAAGTATAAAGAATAAACCACATAATCCAGAATTTCTAATTTTTAGCAATGAAGTATATTTAAGACCCAATTCTAATATTATGGTATTTAACTGATATGTAGTAAGAATATGGTAAAAACCTCTGTATTTTTTCCCTCATGTCAGTTTTCAATAAATTACTTTTTTTCCTAGGCAGATGATAACTGATATTTATTCTTAACAATACAACACTAAAGAAGCATGGAGATAAAATACATAGGCAATGTACAAAATACTTGGCAATGTACAAAGAGATGTTATCCAAACTTGTGTCTTTCTAAGTTGGCTTTACTATTAAGGGTTTAATCTTTGTGTAGATCTGCTGGCTGAAGCTGTCTGGGTTTTGTTTGGATATAGGCAATTTCAACAAAAGATCCACATACAAACTCCTTTCTCTCTGGTTGAAGGCAGAAGCATTGTCTGTTATTAATCAGAGTGGACGTAGCATGCTGATGGTTGGATTTTAAGCTGTTGAACTTTAATTGCATTTCATGGGGGTATTATAGCAATCACGAGATGTGAACTGTAATATTTAGTATTTTAAAAGCTAAGTATGCACTATCATAATTGTTTATTGCTTACCTTTGTATAATATCTGAACCAGGACTGTTGTTGTTAGTTCTTCTTACCATGGTAAATTTCTCCAAATGAATAATGGTTCTTGTCTGTCCAACCTATTTATTTGGTAGAAGAGGCCAACAAATACAATCTTTATCTCAGAACGGAAGGGTGATGATAATAATTTGGTGGATCTGCTTTTCTCCAGTTAGGTGTGTCTACATTTCATTTGCAAGAGAATATAAAATCTATATGTACAAACAACACAACCTCAGACCAGTACTAGAAGCAACAACATAATGGCTTAATAGTGGAATTTAACAGCAAAGAATTAGTTTGGAAGAAGACAATTATCCTACCTCTCCTCTCTGGAACAGGTGCTGAATACTGTCAAATACAACTGACAGGCAAAGGCACATAACAGAGATAGGAATCTCCAGATAGGGACTGCAGAATCTCCTTTCTTGTGCATTTTCTAGGAGACTGGATGAGAACTGGCTAATTGATTGGATGTGAAGGTGCAGCACTGGTGAGCAGGGGGGTAAGATACACTAGATGCTTAATGTAAGAACCAGAGAAGAGACAGATAGACAATCAAAATGCTGGAAAATGCAAGTGATCTTTGAAATTCCTTTAAGTCTACAGTGAAATTATATAAAGTTATAAATTATATAAATTATATAACCAGGCTGACTTTTTTGCTTTATAAACTATTGAGCAAGCTCATGTGGTTCATTTCACTTTCACCTAGCAACTGATCATTAGTAAGTAGAATGAGTCTGTTAATCCTAAACACTGCATTATTACTTCAATGTTAATACTCTTGGCAGAGTTGGGAGCCAAAATGCACATTACTATATGAAAGATTATGACCCTGTTATGAACATACACAAGGGGCAATATTTCTTTTCTAAGAAAACTGTCTAGGGTCAACAATTTACACATCTCACTTAAAAAAAAAGACTAACATTGCAAAATGTATTCTCCATGTATTATTGGCATTCTTTGCATGCATTGATTAAATAACAACAACAACAACAACTTGGAACAGCTTACATCTTGTGACAATACCTTTAACATAATCAAACAACAATATCTGCCTATCCCAGGTCCTTGGGAAGGACTCGATAGGAGGATAAAAAATGCCAAATCCAGTCTAAACATATGGCTGACTGTGCAACCAAAAATAATATATTAAATTTATTTATCTAGCTTAACTAAATATGGTTACCAAGATATTACCAAAATATGAGTCATTATAGCTTGGAAATGTATTCCAGGGATCCTGATATTGAAGCAAGCTTGATGTTCTTTTAAAATGCTGTAACATTGCCAAATATAATTACCATTGTATTTTAAACTAATGATCTAGACTGAACTGTTAAATGAAGTCTGCATAATTTCAGAGGAAGCAAATATATCAGAGTTAGACATTACAAAACTGTATTTTGAATAATTATCTACTTTAGCCTCTTAGGCAAACCCTAGATGTTTTATATAAATTTCATATTTATATTGCTTTGGTTAATCATATATACTACTTCAGAAGATATCTTCTATATTAATAGAGAAGTATAAATACAGGACAAAAATCTCGCATCCCTTCCTTCAGCTGCTGAGAGCTTCTCATCCTCACCACAGCATGAGGACAGAGCAGCCCTCAAAAGCCTAAGGAAGGACCAAACCATCATCATCCTCCCAGCAGACAAAGGCCAAACCACGGTTATCATGGACAGAACACAATACATACAAAAAGCCAAAGAATTACTGGAGGACAAAGAAACCTACATCCCAGTGAACACCAACCTAATACAGAAACTAGACAACCTAATCAAGAGAACCCTTAATAACCTAACCAAGAAAGGCCAGATCACAAAAGAATAACAGTGGCGGATGAAAAGCAGTGGACCCAACCTTCCATGTTTCTATGGATGACCAAAAATACACAAGCCTGCAATACCTCTCTGACCAATTGTACCTTTACCAAGGACTCCAACATACAATGTAGCGAAAGTACTGACAAAAAAACTTGGACATCTCACAGAGAAGAATGAATATTCTGTCAACTCCTCACTATAGTGCCTCCAGAAAATCAAAGATATACACATAGATGAAGATGAAATTACGGTCTCATTTGATGTCACAGCACTCTTTACATCCATAAACCCAGAACTAGTGAAAGAATCCATATCAGCAGTAGTACACAACACACCTGACCTAACCAAATACACCCAGATCAAAATACTCAGAATCATGGACCTCATCAACCTCTGGCTCACTACCTATTTTCAGTTTGATAGGCAAATATACCAACAAATCAGAGGCACACCTATGGGATCACCACTGTCAGGACTCATAGCAATGCAATCCCTAGAAACTATAGCACTTCCACACATACAATCTAAAATATGGATCTGGTATGTAGATGACACCTTTGTTATAATAAAAAAGGAACAACTAGAAAAGGCACATGAAACTATCAACAACATCTTCAGAGGAATAAAATTCACCAGAGAGGAGGAAAACAACAACACACTACCCTTCCTGGATATCCTCATCAGCAGAGGAAACAACAGCAAATTAGAAACCCAAGTCTATAGGAAGACAACGCACACTAACCAAGTACTCCATTACCAAAGTAACAACCCAACCGCTCACAAGAGGAGCTGTGTAAGAATATTATTCAAACAAGCACAAATGCACTGCAGCAACCCAGAACAGCAGAAAAAGGAAACAGACCACCTATACAACATCTTCCAACAAAATGGATATCCATGCAACGTGCCTGGCCCCTCAACCTACTACAACACAACCAACACAAGCTATGAAAAGGATAACACTGTCATACATCAGAAACGTCTCAGAAACTACCAACAGACTATTACAACCACATGGCATCTCCATAGCACATAAACCAACTAAAGCTATCCAGAGCATCTTAAGCAAACCAAAAGACCTAGTAGCCCAATAAGAAAAAATAGGAGTCATCTACAACATAGTGTAAGGACTGCAAAAACCACTATGTACGACAGAGAGGCAGAAGGCTTGCAGAGTGCATCCATGAACACCAACTAGCAGTCAGAAGACATGATGAAAACTCCTTAATCTCACAATACATGGACAGACTTAACCATAGTTTCAACTGGGAAATTGTCAGTATCGTAGACCAAGCTAAATCCAAAAATGGGAGGGAATTCCTGGAAGCTTGGTATTCAGACAAGTCAGCCATCAACAGGCACATAAACAACATCTACACACTATTCAAAAGAGACAATAAAAAGGAAAACAAAAGACCAGAACATCTCCTCACCAGCAATCATCACGTAGATAAGCAGAGATTAACACCAAGATTATCACCAGACATACAATCAGCAGTAAACAATACCCTTATCAAGAAACTACCAGAGGGAAAAAATAAAACAAAACAAAACCTACACTCCCACCAACACTGGCAGGGCATGCCACTGTATATAAACTGAGAGCAAACCCCATTCCATTCTAGCACTGAAGATGTTACCTAGCCGGGTAATGAAATGTTTGCAAGAAAACTGCCAAGCTCAGAGAACCCCAAGGACTCCACAGTTCAACCCTGAGCTACACATAATTGCTTCTATTAGATGGGATGGTCCTGTGGCCAATGTTGTTTTGCAAGTGATTAATGCCTTATTGTTGGTAGATTATTTACTTGACTAATAAGATGGTCATTTTATCTGTATGTTGCTTGCTCCCTGTATACTGTTGACAGCTGTGTGATAGAATGGCTTGTCGGGAGACTGTTGTTCTTTCTCTGTAATTGTTGTTGTATTAGTTTTGTGTTATTAGTTTGATAAGGAAAAGGCTGTAGTTTATCCAGATGTTGGTTGATTGCTGTGTGATATCTGAGGCTGGTGTTGAGTGTTGAGTAAACTTTCTAGTGTTGGTGCTTTGGTTATGACTATAGATAATCTAGATATCTGCTGAAAGCTGCTGGGTTAGAGTGCCATGGTTCCCTGTATTCTTTTTCATTTTTGAGTCTGGTTTATTCTAAGATTTCCACTTTTTCCCAATTGAAGTTATACCCAAGTTTCTCTGTGTGGAGGTAGATTATTGAAGATGGTGTTCATAGATACATTTTGCAACCATTACACAGTTTCTTTTATGTGCTTTGGGTTGTTACTGTTGTGGTTGAAAATTTGGTTTGTATGGTTACTTTCCAGTGGATTTCTACCTGTAATATCCCAGTCTTTTTCTGATGACGAGGATGACTACAAAGGATAGTCTTTTGTGGTTTTCTTTTGTGGATTTGATTCCATCAAACACATAAGATCCTGTAGTGATGTTGATATCCCCATGATGAAAGACTGCAGATCCCAAACCTTTTTTTCCCAGAAACCTACTGGGTCTTCATATCCTGGTTCTGCTTTGGGATAACAGCTTTGTAGTTCCTGCTCCTACTACCTATTCAGGAGGTGACTTACTTGGAGATAATTATTCAAATTACAGTTTTGTGATGTCTAACTTTGATGTGATGGTATGTTGGAGAAAAAGTTTTCTTAATCCTATGCTGCTTTCCTGGTAATTAAAAAATCAAAATGTAACTACTGAAATAATATTGATAATGCCCCCTCTTGGCTGTATAGTGCAGAAGTATGGTGGAGATTCAGTCCTTTTTTACCCATCCCCATCCTTGGAAATTACTATTATTGTTCAAATTTGTATGTTGCCTGATCCCAACAACTCTGGGCAGTTCATAGGAGATAAATAACATCAAACTGTTTTTTTTTTAAGAAAAATAAAATGTAAAAAATCTCCACCCCTTTTAAGTATTAAAATACAGACATACATTGTGAAGGAGATAATTAAAAAAAAGCTAACCACATTAAGGTAATACAGCAGCTTGCAAATTCATTTTGAAAGATTAGGAAAAAAAAAAAACTTGCAATGCTCCAGACACACCAGAAGATAACACTGGTCTGCTACAAAGAAAAGCTAGCTGCCCAAAATAGTACAGATTCACAAGGAAGGAGTTCAAAATATTTCAGAGCCAAGAAGGTTCTAAAGATAAAATTATATATTTATGAACATAGCCTGGGATATGCAGAAAGGTTAAAATCAAACACCCAGTTCTGAAAGAGATTTAATACAATACAGAAAACAGAAATGAAAAACCAAGCACAGATCTCGGCCATAGAAATAAGTTTCCTGAAGCAAATTGTCCTTTGCTTCAATGCCAAACTTCCTCAGCATCTGGAATTCTAAAACTTTAATCAGAAACTGTTAGAGATGATGGAAACCTCATTCTTTACCCCATGGACTTCAGTGTCCATTTTTTTCAAGACACACCTTTTTCTATATCCAGCAGAAGGAAAGACTGAGATTTATTCATACCTAATTATTTATACTCTTTCTGAGATCAACATTTATTATTATATGTATGAGATGGGCATCTATATATATTGGAATAATAAATAAAAATTTGTATGGGAAAGTCTGAAATATAATTTCAAACTTACTGTGTATTTTGCATACCTGTATTATGAGCTGGCAGTTTCTGGCCAGAAATATTTTAAGTTTGTAGCTTTATTACCCATATCCCTATTAATTCTAATCAGCCATACCCCGGATATCTATTTAACCACACTGTTTAACTTTTATTTTATTTTCAATAGTATTTTCTTTCTCGGTTATTTATCACTGGGCTCACTAAAACAAGAGTAACTGCTGGTTAAATATTAAGTAAGTGCAAGCTTCCATTTCAGGCCCCTCTTCCACAATATCTTATGATATAGTTAGTATTTGCCAGCTTAGTATCTGCCAGATTATTGGACTACAACTCCCACAATTCACAGGCACAATGTTGTAATTAAAGTCGTAACACTGGCTGACTCTTTGTGTGTCTATGAGTGTATTTTAGATAAATCTGATATGAAAAATATATATAGTATTGTGCTCTTAACTACTGTGCTTTCAACATACTATTGATACCAGAGGATTGTCCAGTGGAACTGAAGTGTAGTCATTCCAGGACAAATGCATAACCCCATAATAAAATATGTTAATAGCCTTTGATTTTGGTGGCTTTCAAATATATGGAGGATAAGTCTTCCTAAATATTGGACATAAAATATGAGTGGAATTTCTAAATGAAGAGGCAATGTTTTCTGAATACAAGCTGCTGGAAACAACCACAGGACTATAGGAGTACAGTATTGCAAGGAGAGGTTCTCCAACTGATAGTTTGGACTTACAGCTCTGAAGGGACCATTCTTAAAGATCCTTGTATCTTAAGTAGATCTCTTCCACCAAGAATGAATATGATCTCTAGAAGGAAGATGGGAATTTAATAAAACTACCTGTGAGAAACAAATTTTTATCTAGCTCTTATATCATAGCCATAGGAACATTTAATTTGTGACAATGTATCTGCTTACTAATCTTTTTTCCACTAACAGTTAGGATTGCATGTCTGTATCTAATAATCTGTAATCATGCAAGGCAGCAGCACAGGTTCTCATAATCCACAGGTTGTCACTGGCTATTTTAGTCAGAGTTGATGGGAATTAAAATCCAAAATACCAGCACGTGTGACAGATCGTCTATTACTGAACAACTGTCTTCACAGATGGTCCATTGGGTTGATCCAGCTAGGCTCATTTCTATGGTCTTATGCCTTCTTTTCTTAATTTCCCTTAGAAAGGAGTTTGCTAGTAACACATTCCCAGAATAGTAGCACTGGAAAACAACAAGAGTTAAGTAAAGAGCAAGATATTGGCCTTTCCTCTTCATTAGCTTTGTGAAAGATGGTGGATCTCAGTTATAAAGGCAACCATAGGCATTTGTTTCTAAACATGATGATGCAAACATGGCGGCATATGGTTTATGGCTTCAGAATGCAAGCTTTGCCCTTTTGAACTTGTATCATAATGTCACATGCAAGAAAGTAAGAGGCAGAGTTTACACATTAATATCACAACACATAATTTGTCCCTCATTCCCACTCCTGAAGATGCCTGTAAAGACAGCTTTTGCTGCAAGGATATTTTATGCCTTTTTCTGGAAAGGCTGTCTGATCCCTTCATTAATAAAATGGCAACCTAACTTGGGAGAACATTCTTCAATGTCTAGAATAACTTCATAACTTAAAAATAAATCTAACATAGAATTAAATCCAAACTGGAAATCATTCCTACACTACAGTTTAATCCAAGTATTTGTACCACATCCAAAACGTAGGTTTCTCTATGTGTAGAGTCTATAATTCAGTTTCACAGGATATGTAAATCAGAATAGATTCTCAGTAACATCAGCTGAAAATCCTGTAGTTTATAATCTTACTTGGTGATTTATACTGTGTTGACTATGGTTCTTCATATTCTTAGAACTTAGAACTTAACAGCAATATTCAGTAATTAAAAATCATATGTTATTCAATTATCCATAATTAATAATACACCAGAAAACTATAGTATTTATGATATTTTAATCCCTTGTTTATTCATTTGTATTTTACTCTTTTATCTCTCTTTTTTGTTTGTTTATGTCTTTTACTATTGTTCCCAGAAAAGTCTAATAGCTATTTTTCTGGGGAAAAAAGAAAAAAAAAAAGATGAGGCACATTTTAAATTAACACGTGTAAATTAATTCTGTTAGAGTATGTGAGAATAAAGACCTCTCACCTTCTCTGTTTCTGCACAAGTCATTACTATGGTTAGAAGAAAGAAACCTGATTATTGTAGTTTATGAAGAAACAAAAGAAGCAGAATTCTGTAGTGGCTGGTAGATAGAGGCTATAACTTAGAGGTAAAGCTATGCAGAAGGTTACAGATTCAGTCCATGGTGGCTCGCATTGTAAGAAACAAATAGTGAAACAAAGTGTCTACTAGACAAAGAAGACAATTGTAAAACTTTGGAGTGCTAATAAGAGTCAGCTTTATGCAGTTCATCTGTAATTGGAAATAAATGAATATTGTACTCATGACAGCCAGGATCTTCTGCAGTGCAAAAACATTAGAAAGGAGTAAGACTGAAGCAAGGAATCATGTGGCAATCTACACCCATCTCTGTTGGGTACGTTTGATTGTAGAGTTTCAGATCTCCCTTCCTGGTCTCAGATGTTTTCTTGTAGGACACATCTTGGGAATTGAAAGGAAGATCAAGCAATCACTGGAAGGAAGATCAAGCTCAGCAATCTGGTGTCCAGTGTGTAACATGCCGGGCAGAGAAACACTTCTGTATTTTATAATTATTTCTCATTCAACTTGATGAAAAGGAATTTGCTTTAAACATTATTTCAAAGTAAATCTTTTTTCTCTTATTTGGTTATGAGGTAACCTGTGGATAAGGTATGTGAGAACTTCCTGCCTCTCATTTTACAGTCCTTTCCCCAGCATTCTATAGCCAGACTGGCTCCCTACAATTGAGTTCACTCCCAAAGGAAGGTATAAGAGGGGAACACCTCCCATTGGGCTTTTTCAGTACTTGTGTTATTTTTACTGCTAAGGGAGAAGCCTGCCATTAAGAAACTGTTGAAGAAGTCCATCTACTAGCAACATTTGGAGAAATTGACCAGTGATTTTGGGGAGAATATCATCAAAGACATTAGTGCCCAACTCTAGATTTTACTGACAATTTTAGTTGTCAAGTTGTTACTACTGTCCTCATGATTAATTTTTCTGTCAGTTATTGTATGTCTCTTAAATATATTTCAACTCTAGCTATTGTTTTTCTATTATTGTTGTTCTTATTTGTCTTGAAGTGTTTGGAAGTTCAGAAGATAATATTTCAAATAAATAACGCTCTAATGGCAGAGGCTCTTTGAATGAAGATAAGGACTGAAAAAGATGGAAAAAGGTGTGGTATGGAGCCAGTCTTGTCAGAGCAACAATAACTGTATGTGAGCATATCCCTTTCCTGTGAACATCTCTTTTTTTTTATTTTAAACCCCCTCTCATTTGCCATTTCAGCTATGTGTGAAGGAAACTACAGACAACCCATATTATCAGACTGATTGGAATGAAATGACAACTGATTTTCAGCGGATGTAATTTTGTTTAAAACAATTAAAATTTCAGTTATATTTTAATATAAATTTTTCTTATTCTGAATGCCTATTCCTTGCTGCCTTATTCTTTGCTATAATAAAGCTTGTTAATTGGGACCTGTTTTCTCTCTTCTCTCTCTCTTATTCTCCCATTCTCCTTCTATCATTTCTTTTTTTCCTATTGTTTTCCTCACTAAAACTTCATATATCCTAGTGTGCATAACCTTATTTTAATAGCTTCTCCTTTACTGAAAAAAGTAGCATAATTCCATTGCTAAAATATTATATTTCACTAAGCATCACTTTGTTATTTTGGAATGAGGTTTTGCCTCTACTGTGCCTTGCAGAGCCATGGGCAATTCATTATTCCATTATTCTCATTCCTAGATCTTTGTAAAATTCACTGGGAAATTCCTATAACTCAGAACAGTATTCCTGTGTACTTAATTTGGCTTACAGATTTACATTCCCAATTACAGGACCACTCTACTGCATAAGAACCATCACATGCTTTTCTGTTGCTAGGGGTAACAGGGAAAAGGGTGAGAACTGGCTGCTACTAGTCACGTGACAGACTGAAAATCTAATACATGCAGACAGCTTGCTCTTAGTTGGCTTAGGTCTTGTTATCATCAAATGATTGCATCCCTTAAGTTGATGAATATATGACTGCCAGTTAGAAATAAAGTGATTATTCCATATTACTGGAACAGAATAGACTAATTATGCCTACAGAACACTGTTAAACAGAATGGCCATGTCAAACATCTCTCTCCAGAAGATTCAGTCCTAAGTGCTTTATTTGTACTAGATTGTTTTTATGAGCAGATTAAGTATGTGGGCAAGAACCAGGGTGTTTTTCATGTTTAGCTAAGACTGCAAATCACTACAGCTTTCTGTTCAGTCTCTTTCTTCTGATAATGAATGGAAATGAGATTGTTACCAATGTTCTTGTTCATATGGATCTGACTAAATCTTTCTGTCATTTATTATGTGTGTATTGATAGATCTCTCACTCCCTCTTGTATGGTTTAGGACTAATATTACAGAGCCATTGCATACTTCCATGTGCTTATTAAAACCAGCATACTTACAGTTGTAACACAAAGGATTTTCTCTAGCAAAATTCACACTGACTGAATCAAAGGTCACCAGAGGGAGATATCTGAATGATGTACATGGGGGAAAGGAGGGGTTAACTTCATATCGTAAGCAGTTTGGTTTTCAGAATGATTAAATGCAGCACGTTTTATTATGTGTACACCAGTGTTCCTGCAAATGGCTTCCTAATTCTCTGACAAAATAAAATAAAATAAAATAAAATAAAATAAAATAGCATACTGTAATATATATTTTCACATTGGATCCAGAGGTATTTTGAATAAAAATAAGTAAATGTGAGGGTGGCCACAACCCAGCAGAATGGTGTCCTTCCTATACTGAAAAAAAGGATCAAAGTAAACTGAGGGTGGAAGGGAGTATCCTTCTTTTTGCATTCTGGTGGCCATTTTGTTCAAATGTGAGGCATCCCCATAACAGCCATTTTGAAAGCACCATCCAAAAGAAGCTTATAGCATTCCAAATCTGTCCACTGACCCAGAAGGTTTGGGGACCTCTGGAGCTAAAAAAGAAGGCACCATCAAATTATCTATTTTAGAAATCTAAAATAGATCTAGTTTATACTGACACAGTTTAAATACATTTGGACTTTCCTCAAAACTGAACCAATCTTTTAACAATGAAACATTTAATATTGTTCCTTTCTGTATGAGAACTACTGAGTTATTTAGATACTTTGCTAAAGCCTCCTGCAGCTGAAAGTATACCCTTTCTTGACTAAATTAAAGAAGTATCTCTGTTAAAAGAATAGCCAAAGTATCTCACTGTGATTACTATATAAGTCAAGTTTGCAGTTCTAAATTCTTCTCCTTGCTGTACATAAAAGCATGTATAAAAAGCTTGCTAAATGGTTCATAACTATGGCATGTTCTCTTAAAAGCTTAATAAACTCTTAAGGATATAACAGGAAGCCAAAGCCAGTTGGTAGGCACTATTGCTGCAGGCCAGGCCAGGGCTCTGAATCAGAAGAAATCTACAGGCTTTTCTGTTTCTGGATTAAAGGTTCATGGTTCACAAATATAAACAAACTGACAGTTTCTGTTCAAATGTATTATTGATTGTAGTTATGTTCCTGATCATTGCTGATGATAGTAAAATTTGGGATAGAAGAGACAACCCAGAGTAGATTATTCAGTTACTGGAAATCTATTTAATATATGGTTACTGATAACAGATATCATCTTTACATGCAAATTTCCTATCATACTTACAAGAAGTGAAATAGTTAATCCAAGGAATAAATCTCTCTCTGCTATGATTAGCAATATTTATTAGAAATAGGGTTTAGGTTACAACACAAGAACTCCAGCAAGTATTCTGATTTCAAATAAGAAATCTATATATAGGCAATTTAAAGCAACAAGATTCTGCTTCATCTTCTTGTGCTTTTTCAATGTAAAGGGGAGGATGCTTTTTTAAAAAAATATTTTATAATAATTTTTCAAAAAATAGTAAAAATACAAAAAAGGAAATAATTGTTAAAATTTATTTTGACAAGTTTTATAAAAATATATAAAAATATATAAAAACACACACACACACACACACACACACACACACCAAGAAAAAACAAGGACAAATTAAATAGAAAGAAATTACAAAAAGAGATTACAAACTATCTGTATCACATATCTATCAACTATCAAACAATATTTAAAAGTTTCTAAATTAGACAGAATAAATGGTAATATTTGTTGTAATACATCATGCAATCTGCACCAAAGGAAAACATATTGCATCATTTTTTATTAATAAAAAAAATCTTTTCAGTTCTCCGGACTATTACTAATTTTCCAACTTCTCAAAATATTTATCTTGGCAATATCCCATGCAATAGGGTAGGATGCTTGTTTCTTTTGTGAAAGTGGGCAGTCTGCACCTGTTTGGAAAAAGATTCTAGATTTCATAATGTTCCCTTTTAAAACACAATATTCACATTTGAATTCTCAAGTAAAACATACATCTGAGAAAAGGAATCTTCTTACTGCTTCCTGAGACCTTGAAGTTCAGGTTCCAAAATTATCTGCATTGGCTGCATGTCCTTTCAAGGGAATACCTAAGGCAGATTTAGTAATCTGCAATCTTATTTTAACTGATACCAGAGCTTATTCACTTTTGAGACAGAATGACTCTTCTGCCTCAGCTGATATATTGGGAAGGACAGCAGGGAAGGCAAGACATGCCATTGCCCTTCAAAGTGCTGCATAGGTCTGTCACAAACATTCATTCACCTGCTTCATTTTCCTAGACACAGTTGGATGGTAGAGTAGTACCTGCACAAATAAGTGTATTTCCACTGAGCTTGGAAACCAGTTAATCAGTGCTGACTCAGCCTTATTAGACATTGGCCAACTTAAGCGAATATGGTGTGCAGTCCTTGGAGTTCTCTGAGCTTGGTTGTTTTCTTGCAAATGTTTCATTACTTGGCTAGGTGACATCTTCAGTGCTAGAAGGGAGTGGGGTTTGCTTTCTAGCACTGAAGATGTTACCTAGCTGGGTAACAAAACATTTGCAAGAAAGCAATCAAGCTCAGAGAACCTCAAGGACTCCACAGTTCAACTCGGAGCTACACACATTCTCTTCTATTGGAATGTGGTGTATTGACAACTTTTCCCATGTAAATTCTAGTCAGTGAGATGAAACAATCCCACAGGCAATGAAAGACTAAAATTCTGGTTTCATAGAAAATAGGTATGAAGTAGCTTCAGGTCAGATATGAATGGATAACAGAAGTCAGAATAAAAGCAATCAAAGCTTTATTAAATAATTCTGGAGAATTCCCTTCCTCATCAGCTGTAGAGGGAATGAGGAGCAGTCGGAGAGGCATGCCATGGCTAAACCACCCACAAAGAGCTGCCTTCATTGGGCAAGTTTTATAACCCTTCAACCTTTCTCCCCACTCCCATCCCCTTTCTGGGATTGTTTAGATTGCTTTGGGGGGGGGGGGGGAGTCAGGAAATTGTTGCATACTTTAGGCATCGGCAAGGAAAGGTTACATATTATCAAGGATTAGCTTCATTGTTCAGTGCCTAGCAGGTATTGCACGTCTAGTTAATGCAAAAGTGGGAAATAATTGTCTAATTGGGGTGAGCAAAGACTAGCTTGTCCAAGCAAGTCTTTGGGTGCTAATGAAAGGTACAGTTCAATCACAGGTCAGGGTATCACAATTCACTCTTGGTTCTGGCTCCACCCATTGCTTAGTTCAGGCCACTCATCATGAAGCTCTCAACACTTGGCCCTCAAGCAAAAAGTGTTCCATATCCCTATGAAGGACAGTACTTAGTTATCACTGTAAATTATTAGTCAATGTTTAACTAGACTTACTGCCAATTTGACATGAAGCTGCTATTTTGTGCCATACTTCTGGCTGATGTGGGACAATTATCAGAAGCCTTGCCCTCTTCTAACAATACTTATCTGTGTGACTGTGGACCCTACTGCATCTTGGCATGTATGACTGATTAAACTCCTAAAGATCACATAAGGCTGACAGAATAGTTATATATAGTGGCACAACTGTATATTCAATTGTGCCAATCATAACTATGGAAGGATGAACTGGCCTGAAACAGAAAAATGGTACATGTGATTATCATTCTGACTGACAGCTGCTCACCTTGGGCATGTAGGCACTTGCAGAGGAAGCGGGGGGTGGGGGGTAAAATTCCTTAGAAGCACCACCAGCAAGCTGACATGTATGGTTCAAAAGAAAGAAGTATAAAAGAAGCCAAAACAGGTAGACAGAAGGAGAAGGTTTTCTTCTAGGTTTGGTAGGAGATGCTGCTGGAGTAAGAGGTGACTGGACAAGGCATGGAGCAGAGGAGGCAATGGCTGGGAGAGCCAGAAGCCAGAGGATCCACGGCCAGGGAGAAGATCCAGGAAGGTGAAACAAAGGTGGCTGAAGGTGGCTGAAACAAAGAAGAACCTATAGAAAAGAGCCAGCAGAAAGAAAACATAGCTCTGGACTCTAGACAGTAGCATAGCGAACTCCATATGGTTCAGCTGCTGGAGAACTGGGTAAAAGACTATTAAGGAGAGAAGCTGTTAGCATTCCTAAGCCTGTAGGTAAGTAAGCATGGGAGGAAGAAGAAAGTAGCAGTGAAACATATTGTATTATAAGGAAAGTAGTACAAATTTAAGTCATTTAGCTAAGTTCTAAGTATTAAGTTGGATAGTAGAGTACATATTTACTCTAAGTAGTTATAGATATACATAAACTTACATAAAGGTTTTTTATAGTAATAAATAGCACTATCCTTACTCACTAGTTCTGTTTGTGTGTCTTCTTTCCATGGATGGATAGGAAAGAAGACACACAAACACCACACAACCATCCATGGATGGATAGGAAAGAAGTGATAGGCTTCTTTCCTATCCATCCCATGCTCCAACAATATCAAGGGTGGAATGTGCTTAGAAAAATGGGAATCCCACAGTCTGGACAGAACATGGCAAAACAAGGTGGCAAAGGAGTGAGAGAAGGCTTTATATTCTCCCTTTATTTATTCAACCTTTTAATCAACCTATATTCAACCTATATATATTGAGGGAATTTGGGTTGGAAGAAGATGTGTGGTTTTAAAATTGGAGGAAGAGATATCAAGACCTGCACTATGCTGATGACATTACTCTGATAGCTGAAAATGTAAATTACCCAGAAGTTCTAGTATTGAAAATCAAAAACACAGTGAAAAAATGGGACTAAGATTAAATCTAAAGATTAAATCTAAAGATTAAATCTAAAGAAAATCAATGACAACAGGTTCAGCAACCAGCCTTAGAATTGACAATGAAGATTAACAATAAAAAAACCAGCAGTCAAGATATATACCACAGACCAGCACTTGGTAGAGCAGTCATGAAGATCTTGGAAAAGATATTCAGATGCTGTGATGTGTCTATACTTACAAAGATCAGAACTATGCAGGGAATGTTTTTCCTGTTGCACTCTATGGAAACAAAAGTTGGATGTGAAGAGGCAGTACAAAAAGAGTGTTCCCTCTTTTGAATCAACCCAGAGTTCCCATTCAAGACATAAATGACGAGGCTTAAATTATATTTTGGACACATCATGGGAAGACCTAGCCCTCTTGAGAAGTCTATAATGCTGAGAAAGGTGGAAGGAAAGAAAAGAAGAAGACAACAGCCAGCAGCAAGGTGGATGGACTCAATTATACTGGTGTTGGTGCAATGTTGGAAGACCTAAAGGACCAGGTTGGGGACAGATCCTCTTGAAGAAAATCTCTCTGTGTGGTCACTAAGAATCAACACTGACTTGATGGCACATAATCTGTAAACAAAGAAGTACACAGTGAAGGAGCCAAAAGAAATGTCTGAACAAAGGATTGCTTTACAACTTATCAGACATTCCCTATCCTTGGGTCTTGATGGCACATAATCACACAGTGGCTTGAGAATATTTCTAAACCACTTGAGAAATATTAACTGTAGTGATTTCAAGAATTCCATGAAAAGCCAGCTGTCTGTCTTCTATCTAAATGTTGCTAATAAAAAATAAAATATTTAGAATCTACCATTTTATACCAGACTGTTAAAGACTGACAGAATCTTACAACAGCAATGATAGTTATTGCTCTGTCCTGCAATGGGGATAATAACTAATATTTTTGGACAAATAATATTAGTTATGCAAATTTATCTGTATTAACTAGCATTCTTGTGCATTTTCTAGGTTTAGTATTGGGATTGGTGAAGAATTTGACAATGTCCTGGAACAATGAATGTTTCAAAGTTCTGTCACACTTTACTGGGATTACTGGATTTGACTAGTTTGTCTGATGCAAGCAGAATGTCTGCAGTGGCTATCTTAGCAAGACCCAAGGATAGGGAATGTCTGATAAGTTGTAAAGCGATCCTTTGTTCAGACATTTCTTTTGGCTCCTTCACTGTGTACTTCTTTGTTTACAGCTTTATACAGTTGTAAACATTTAACTGGCAGGCCAATTTTGCATTATAAGAGAAAAGAAACCCACTGTGTTTAAATTCCTAAGCTCAGGCCAAATTTAATTAAAGTTCAGACAGACTTGGGAGAAATGTAAACTGTGTATTATAAAAAAAATTGTCTATCATTAATCCTCCATCCCTCTCAATTTCTTTTCAAATTATGAATTTTTTTAAAATTTCCAGATACTTTCATTAATTCCAAATATGTTCTAAGACATGACACACCTTTGCAGTCAGAGGATGATGATGATGATGATGATGATGATGATGATGATGATGATGATGATGATTTCATCCTCTGAAGACCACAGTAGGATGCATAGTGAGCCTGGGATTTTTTACTTTTTTGCTTTATTGTTTTATTAGGAAGCATTTTTTTAAGTGTATCAATTTGTTAAGCCTATTGGCAGGTTGACACAACTATTTTCTTTTCATTTTCTAATGAAAATACTTTTTTTTAATTCTGAGAGTTTTTTGCTGAATTTCAGTGGTATAGACTTTTTTAAAAATATATGTTTTATTATTGTTTTATTTACTTAAGTACAAAGAGAACAATTAAAAAGAAACCAAAACTAAAATAAAGCAAAATACTTCACAGTGGTATCCTTTTGGGATGTCTCCAAGAGTTAAGAGTTGAAGGCACTGTTGTGCAGTGGTTCATCTCCTTCCTGAGTTGAGTAGACTGTTTCAATTAGCATGTTGGGGGAAGAGAGGTCGAGCTCAATACTGGGCACTCCAGTGTGGGATACCCCAAAACCTGGCCCTCTCCACATTCTTATTTAATATCTATGTGAAACTACTGGGGGAGGTCAGTTGTATGTTTTGTCTTAGGTATCATCAATATATTGATTTGTATTTCAAGCCCAGACCAAGCAGGAAATGCAGTAGAAGTCCTAGATGAATTGCTTGGGTGTTGTGAGAGACTGGGTGGAGAAGAACAGATGGAGATTGAACCCCAGCAAAGATAGATTTATGGTTGGTAGAGAACTTCCTTGGTTTTATGGATGTTCCATCCCTTCTTTTAGATGATTTGCACTTCCCCAAAGGAGCTGGTGTGCAATCTTGGAGTTCTTCTGGACTCATGACTCCTGCTGGAACAGCAGGTGAAATCAGTAGCAAAGAAAATATGTCTGCCAGTTGCATCCTGTCCTGGACTAAGTGGCTCTGAAGATAGTGATTCACCTTCTTCTCATCTTTCAGTTAGGCTACTGTAATTTGTTTTACTTGGGTGCCATTAAAGATGACTCAGAAGCTGAAGCTGGCACATAATGTGGCTGCCTACTTGCTGACTGTTACTTATTATTCAGCAGAATAATACCTAACTTGGAGGAACAGCCCTATTGCCAGCAGACTTCTATGCCCATTTCAAGGTGCTGATGATTACCTATAAAGGCATATAGTCTGTCAGACCCTGAGAAGCTGTACACTCAGATTCACTTGGATTTCTGGAAAACCTTTATTGCCAGTAGGGTAATGTACAGTAACAGAATCTTGAAAGCCTTTCAAAGCAGTTCTCCTGCTCATCTTAAACCTCACATAACTAAGGCGGAGTTTCCCTGAGTCTCTACCTTATCCTTGTGGGAAAAATGCCCATTCCTATAGGAACAAATGTGATTGGAGACAGATACATCAAAGTATCTTTTATTGGCATGTAGAACTACAGTGATAACTGAGCTCCTCACTAAAGAACCACAGAATCTCCACATCCTTCATCCTTCCCCTGGACTGAGATGCCTCTTTTGCAATGGTCCTATTTCCTCCTCTGCTTTCAAAGGCTCTGTAAGACATCCCATCACATACTACCTGACTTAGACCTTGTTACTTCTGGTAGAATTAGGCCCATCTCAGCAGAGATTAAGGTAGTTGAGACAATCCCCTTTTTCTGGAACAGCATGCCTCCCTGCAGTCAGGTTGATCCCATTTTTTTGTCCTTCAGGATAATGGTGAAGACAGTTCTCTTCCATATGGCATTTGGACATGTAATATTTTAATTAGAACAGCAACTGATTTTATTTTAACATATTGCTTTATAAATGTTTTTGCTTTGTATATTGGAAGCTGTCCAGAGTCATATGAGTAAGCAGCATTCAAATGTTAGAAATAAATAAGTGTATATATAAAATACAATTATATTAGGAAATGGTTCGCTTTTTAAACAACCATTGAATCCTAGCCACACAGTCAAGGGATAATCAGTGGCATAGTCTTGTGGGGACAGAAAAAGGAACATAGAGGTTGTCTATGTTTGTGTGTTGTGGGGGGGACTTTGGGCTGCCAGCGTCTGCTCTAGCACTACCTATGCAATAAACACAATGTAGATGCCTAGTTGTCCTCTGCATCTAAGGCAGGCTGATAAGAATATTCATTTAGTGTGTTCCTAAATATTTCTAAGAAAGCTTGTGAATAAGATCAGAAACTATTTTTGGAAAAAAATCTCAGTATCCATGAAGTTTGTTGGACAGCCCTGACAAGCATTCTTAAAACCTATGAGGAAAACTAAGGAGTATAAACATGTTTTATTACATTATTATAAGACAATGCATCATGTCACAAGAACTAAAGAATCATGGTGGAAAGGTTGCAGTTGAAAATCAAAGCTGCTTAAAATCATGAAAATGAGATTATAGGGACTGTATTATAAATCCTTTGAGGTTTTCTGTACTGGTAGGGGAACAACTTAGAATCTCATGGACTTTTTCACCATGGGTGTTCTCTGCAATGGTTTGGGTTTCATAATTTATAAGAAGCTTCCTATTCAGAGTTGACAAAAGAATCCTTCAATCCTTTGAAGTGGAAAGAATACGATAAGCTCAGATAAATAGGAACATGCACAGACTTCAATAATATACCCCCAAAAAAGTATCAAATTCAACGGCCTCTCTTAAATGTTTTAAAACAATATGGGAAGTAGACATAGCAACTGAAGTTTATGACTTATCGTATAGAAATATGGTAACTCTATAATATAAAATTCTTTTTAAATCTATTTAGCAAGTCATCTACAATAATCAATCTATATATAATAGATGGTAGTAAAGGCAAATTGAGTCAAGCTTGACTTCATGAACACATCCATGTAATTTTCTTAACAATATGGAGCATTTTGCTACAATTCATTTTTGTTCTGTTAAAAATCGCATCATATTAATCAAAGTTTTTCTAAATTGTTTTTGGAGAGTTGCAATCAAACTGGAACAGATTGCATCTGTGATGGAGATACATTTTTAATTACTCAGTTTAGCAGATATTTGAGAAAATTGGAATATATTCACAATACTCTTTAATAATTAATGCTAGTATATTTATTGCCCATCTTCCTCCAGATATTTGCAATAGTGCAACATGAGGGATTAATTTAAATTAAGTTGTTAGCTGCCAAAACTATTATTGTAAATGTAAAAAACGATATTACATTTTTAACAGTATTTAAAAATAAAGGCAATAGTATTGGTTGAAAAATTACCACAGCAGCAAAAGGTCTTGAAATTAGTCTTGAAACTAAAAAATGGAAATCATATATCAATGAACAATCAATAATTAAAAGATGAATTAAAGACGGTTCATTGATATATGGTCTCCATTTTTAAGTTCTGCAAATAAAATTATTTCTAATAAATTACTTCCATTTAGACAATTATATTTTGGGATAAAAATAAAAAATATAAATGTTAAAAAAATTGTGTCTCTTTTTAGGATGTTCCATAAATTTACTTTTAAAAGATATTTGATTATATCCTGATATCTCACTTTGATGTCTAAGATGGAAGAATATGACATTATCAGTATAACAATTTCAGTCAATGCTCCTGTGAAACTTATACCTTTATCTAACAAAAATTAAAAATAAATACACTTTGAATATCTCTTCAAAATAAATATTTTATTAAGCAGATGGAACAGAAAATGGTATTTCCCCCCATTTTAACAGAGACTTGGTAACATTGCCATCTTTGCTAAAGAATACTGCCAAAACATTTATTTCAGGCTAAATTATTACATATTCTTTTTACATAAAAACGATAACTACTAAGTCAAGTTAAATGGTGACAGGAACAAGTTAAATAATTGTTAATATTTTATGCATCCCATCCATCTCTTTAATGATATAGATCTTTGGCTTCTGTTCAGCACAAATTTAACAAGATTTAATCTTTCAAAACAGAGTTTGTATAACATTGCACTAGGCAATGACCTTGGGAAAAGGGAGAGAAGGCTAGAGACAACATCCTTCAACCATGACTTTCTTGATCCTCCCCTTGTTCTTGATCCACTCACGCTTGCATCATATATTTGTTACATGCTTCGATCCTCATTCATTCTCTTCATATGATCAGACCACTTCAGTGACACAGATTTATTTCTTGCAATAATCTATATTCTATCTACTATCTTTCTAACAACATTTGCCTATCAAAATTTTCTCCATCAATTTTATCAACCTTAATAAATATTCTAGCAAAGTATGCAGATTATGCTACATGTTCTAGTTTTTCATCATTTATGTTTAATTTGGAAGTGTTCACTTCATTTTCCCTGTCAAACAGAAAAACAGACATTCTTCTAAGTGGATGTTCATCAAATAGTTTCCATTCTAATTCATTACTGGGTCTCCTAATGGTCTAAGACTTTGTTTTTGTGTACTCTTTTGTCTCATTTATACTCATCTATTTGTGCCACCCAATATAATATTTTCCCTTGAATTGCATGCATTCAGAATCTTGCAAAATTTCCTCCAGATTCATCCCTGGTTTTCTATTATCACTATTCACACTTTTATATGCATACATAACAACTAGATGATGCCAGTTCATACTTAACATACATTTTACTCTTTCATTCTTAATTAAGTCTATACCCTCACTTTCTTGCATACATTCATCAACTCCATTACATAAGATCGGATCATCTTCATTTATATCTGTTACATCTTTTCCCTTCTCTTAGTTCGCACAGACCCACAACGTAATAATTAAAAAATAATTAATTTTTTTTCATTGATTCATGCTTTTTTACTATTCACTCCTCTCACATTCAAAGTCTCAATCTTCCATGAGCCATGATCATCAGCAAATGGGCTGATAAATATTGATTTCTGCCACTATCATGGCTTTGTTCAATTAAGACTTTCATATAAGATTCATCAATAAGCTAGAAAAAACCTAAGTTTCCACCCTTAGTACCTTATTGCCCCTGGATCTCACGTAGTACCCATTCTCTTGTTTCATTTTCTGATTCAAATTCCAAAGGGTTGTGAGAACAATGTAATCTAAAATCAGAAGGTTAAATAAAGAATCCAATATTTATTATATTCTTAAATTTTAAGTCAGCTAATTTAAAATTGTGGATGGTTAAGGTACAAGCAGGAAACTTGCTGTGGTTCTGTTTATCCATTCAGTGAACTGGCTATGGATTTATCTAGTAGCTGTGACAGGAAAAAGAAACCTACCCTAAAACTAAAAACAACAACCCTACAATTATACCAACAGGCAATGTCATCCCTATCCAAACAGGCAGATATGAAATTGAAGTAATATTAGATTTAATCCTTCTATGCTAAAAAACAAACAAACAAACCGTACAGGAATGGTGACTGGAGCCATGAGATGCAGAGAAGTCTGCTATCATGGGAAAAAAAGCTATGACAGATCTATATAAAACAGTAAAGTGCAGAGATATCACAGTGACAATAAAGTTTTGAGAGAAAGTAGTGGACTATATAAATATGATTATGTGACAAAAGTTAAAATTTTCAGAGAATAATATTCTTTTGAACTATATACCTAGTATATGGAATTTGATATCTAGAAAATGTAAATGGATTCTTCATGCCCTTTCTATGGCCAAAAGACTGATACTGCAGCATTGGAAAGATAAACGTATGGCCCCATTTAGTCAATGGATTAAAGGCCTAATTGCGCTTGCCACTTACAAGCAGATTGCCTATAGACATAGATTTTGTATGGACAAGTATAATGAAATATGGGACTCATTCAGACAAAATACAGTAGGTTTTTTAAAAAATCATGATAGGCATATAAATCTATTAGAAATATATATGTGTGTGAATAATATTTGTATTATGTAAGTACATATATAATTGAAATTGTTTATTGTTATGACATATCAATACTTTTTCCTCTTTGTTGTATTGTTTTCACTTTTTTGTTAAACCACTTTTATGTATTTTTCCCTTCTTTTTGTAATCAAAAACTTTTTTAAAAAGTGACAATAAAGACATGTATTTTCAATGCAATTGATTTCACAATTTTAACATATGTCTGTTAAAGCAGTAATAATGAAGCTAAAGTTTAAATATTTTGTAAACATAATGCAAAGGCAAGCATCATTGGGGAAGACCTTGACACTTGGAAAAATTGGAGGCAATAAAAAAAGAAGCCAGAAAAAGATATGGTGGCTAGATACTATCCCATAGGAAGTCAAAGAAACAGGTACTGACAGACAAGTCTAATCAAATGATATCCATCAGGTCATGGTGAATCAGAAGCAGCTGAAGACCCATTCACACTTTCTGCTTGGCCTGCTTCTGAGTGCAAGTACAGATGATGGTGTCTCCTCTCATGTTCAGTCCATTGAAACACGCTCTGTGCTCATGCTTTACTGGTTTGATTCAAAACTGCTGTTTCCTAACCCTGCCCAAGTTAAGTCCTTCAGCACTTCATTCCATTCTAGTAGCTATCCCAGCTCTGATTGGCTGCAGTGCCTGGCAGTCCCCTCTCCTCCAGTGGCTGATCACTGCCCAGGCAGCCATTCATCCTGGGTACCAGGCTGCTACATTCTCTGATGATTGGCAACTGCTGTTTTTGTTTTTATATACGGTATATAATCATGTGGTTGATCCAATGATGGCTTGCTAAGTCAATGAACCATCTTCAACCCAGTAACTCCTGCTCCATTCAAACCTTACATCTCCCAGTTGGCACCTTTGGGGTTTCTGCCTAGGCTAGGTGAAGCATGCTACCCTTGCTTTCGCACCCCCTGCCCACTGTACTGCAAAGGTTCCTTCCCTTTATTTATTTTTAACAACCTTAATTTACAGTGTAGCAATATTGCTACTTTATTTCCATGAAGTTGAACTATCAGTCCTTTCTTGTTACAAAGCTTCCAAGGAGATACAGAGGAATTTAGGAATGAAAGAACAACCTGTTCCCTGTTGTTCTTATTGCAGCCTTTGAACTAGAATGGTGCCATAAAGGGGAAGGGAAGGGAAGGGAAGGGAAGGGAAGGGAAGGGAAGGGAAGGGAAGGGAAGGGAAGGGAAGGGAAGGGAAGGGAAGGGATGGGAAGGGAAGGGAAGGAAAGGAAAGGAAGGGAAGGGAAGGGAAGGGAAGGAAAGGAAAGGAAAGGAAAGGAAAGGAAAGGAAAGGAAAGGAAAGGAAAGGAAAGGAAAGGAAAGGAAAGGAAAGGAAAGGAAAGGAAAGGAAAGGAAAGGAAAGGAAAGGAAAGGAAAGGAAAGGAGAAGGGCCTGATTTAGTGTTAAAGGAGGTAATGTGGGAAGGGGTGGTAAAAACATCCATGTGTGCTTTGGGAAAGCAAAGGAAAAGCATGGGGACCAGTGAGAGGGAACTATCCCTAAAAGAAAAAAAGTAGGCCCATCCACACAGAAGCCAAACAATGAGGTTTGTCTTCTCTGCACAGATGGGAAGGACAAGAAGCAGAGGATGACCATCAGGTCTTGTGGTGGCCAGAGTCCAGCTGAGTGCCAACCTGGTCTTGTTGCCAATGCACTGTGACCTGGGCTGGAATGGCTGAAATTGGCTTGAGAAACAGATGGAGCAGCACAGGAGATGAGCAGCTTAGGTTGTAGTGCAGAATTGCCCTGAGTGACTGAAAATCAGCAGCAGCAGCAGGTAGAACATTACCTAATCTTGTTGATTTCCTACAGTTCCCTAAGTCTAGTTTCTGTCTGTGGCTCTGTGGGGAAGTACAACAGAATTAAAATAGTGAACAGCCCCACAGATACTCAAACTGCCACCAGATCAAATCAAATCTTTATTGTGATCAAAAACCAGCATAGTGCCACCAGATAAATGTATATCCGGGGGAACATGTAAAAGGGGTATTTTAATACTCATTTGAGTTGGAATTGGTCTTGGTGTTTCAATAGGTACAGCCTGGCATAAAAATATATTTCCCCCCTTACAGACATAGTGGCCCAGTATTCTCTAGTACCTTCATTTCAGCTTTTACCAAGAGTAATAGCCAGGTGTAATCTAGGCTGATATTCTCATATCAGATTTGGATTTGGAAATGAGAGTTAACTTCCTTATCCTTTTTCCAAAACCATATTTCACATTTCAAATGCTGAGAGCTCAAATTTGTGGGCCATTGTTCAAACATTTTTTTTACTTACTATAAAGGATTGCCCAAATTGTTTCCATGGTCAAAAATATTTATTTGCTATTGGTTTCCATGCATGGGTAACAAGGAATGATATAATATTCCAAATAATTGTTCATTAAAAAAGTTTTTTCTAATTATTGATTATTACTTTCTTTCATTAATTTAGCATTTCAATATACACTCTTATAAATTAATTAAAGTTGTATGATGGACATTCACCATGTACACATAGACTGTTGCATTTGAGAGATAAGACACCACAAAATCAACAGATGTTCACACTAATTGAACAGCCTTCCTGCTGATACTCTTGGTTGAATTCCATACTAATTATCTCTTTATACATATTCTAAAAGGGATCTATTCTTTCTGTGTTAAATGGTTTCTGAACACAATAGGAATTTTCTGCAGAGTGTTGCCCAGTTTCCCATGTTTTTCTTCCCCAAATGAGGGACTGATTGGTCTGAAAAAGAACAGAAGGGAATCAGCCTCTGATCCTTCACAAATCAGCCTGTAGGTCAGCATATAGTATAGAATGCACACATCAAGCCTATATCACTATGACCAATATAGTTTCCTGATGGCTGTTAGTGATTATCCTGTCAATTCAGCAGGCAATTTGAAAATAATCTGATCAAATATGGTCTAGCACTGTTTGAAGTCATATTTTGTGATGGTAATAGGGGCTACATATTTTTCACTGCTACAAATTCCCATGCACAGAAAAATCAAATTGAGATTTATTTATTTTTTTAAGTAGTCAAAGGCAAGAGAAGAATTCTAGAGCAAGAGATAAATTTTGGATTACTCAATAGTCTGTTATAACCAATTCGTATAATACATTGCAGATAAGATCTGCACTGACATGAAAGCATGACTGATACAAATTCATTTGAGGCAATTTTAGTGTATATTTGTTTTATTATAATGTATAATATAATGTCCAAACCGAAACACAAAAGACTTGAAAGAGGAACAACAATTAGTGTGCCTGACCTTTGCTCTTCCTGAGTTATAAAAGCAGCTATCTCAACAGATAGGAATAATGAACATTCATTTACAACAGGATTATTCCAACATTCCTAAAAGAGGTAATGGAAGAAATTTTGTACAAATGAAAATCCATAACAAACAATAATAAAAATAATAAAATTGACTGAATCCCACTATATTAGATGATTTCTGGTCAGGTTGCAACATTCTATTTTGGGGGGAAATGTTGGAGCACAGGAATTTTGTAGATCCATTTCAGTCTGGCTTCAATCCTTTTTTATGGGCCAAAGACTGATATAATTGTCTTGGTGCATGATCTGTGCTGAGAAATGGACAGGGGGAATTGTTGTCTGCTTGGTTTTTGTTTGATGCCATTAACTATGGTATTCTTTTGGACAATCCAGTTGAGTTGGACTTCAAGGCAATTTTTTAAAATGGTGGCTCTGTTTTTTTGAATGGAAAGTTTCAGCAGGTTGTGCTAGAGAAGTAAGTTTCAAAGCTGTGCCAAACAGCAATCCCTTAGCCATTCTAGGTAATGATGCAGGCAAAAGGAACACATCATAAGACAGCTAACTGAATAAAGGCTGGGTTGATACTGACTCAGAACTTTGGCCAGTACTTCAGGGATTAGAGCCTTGGATTATATTAGAGTTCCTTTGACATCTATTCTTAAAATAAAGTACAAATAAATTATCCCAGCAGTGACTTGGAACAACTGACAACATTTTAGATTCATGCCAGGAAAGTCCTTCTGCAACTTTCATCCCTTCAAACAGTTTGGGAAAAGTTTTCAGTAACCAGTATCTTCTGCTGAGGAGTGAGGAGGTGGAGATTCTCCCCCCCCCCCCAGAAATGCCTTATCGAACATTTATTTTGGTTGCTCAAGGAATTTCAGATGTTAAGTCCTTCAAAACTTCAAATTCTCTCCATTATAAAGTGTTGACAGAACATTATAAGACTGAAATGCATGGATAAGCAAAATAAAAGTTGGCTGAGATACTTCTGAAGATCACTTTTCTCTCCCATTTGCCAAATTATGCCCACCACCAGTCTTTCATTGCAAGCAAAGCTTGGAGAATGTTCTGCAGTCCCCCTAATAGAAATCCAAGCACCATTCCTTGATGCAGTGTTTCTCAACCTTGGCAACTTTAAGATGTATGGAGTTCAACTCCCAGAAAGCTGGTTGGGGAATTCTGGGAGTTGAAGTCCACACATCTTAAAGCTGCCAAGATTGAGAAACACTGCCTTGATGTCTGAGAATAAGGCAAGGATAAACAATACATGGTAGAGGAACTCAGCAAATAAAGAAGAAAGTGGTGGTTCTAATGCCTTCTGAGAGTCCCTGCCAATCAATGTTTCATTCTGTGAAAGATGTTCCATCTTGTTGCCATGCTGTTTAATATATACCTAAAATGGGGGGGGGGGATTTTCAAGATACTGAAGATTTGATATCGTCAGCACATTAATGATACCAATTATACTTCTTCTTTAAATCCAAGTTTCAAAATTGTAAATGAATACCAGGTGTTAATAACAATATGAATGGGGCAAACAAATTGAATCTTAATTTAAATAAGATCCTGGCTGGAAGCCAGAGCACATAGACCTAGAGTATCAGCCCATATGGGTAGTTATGTGTCATGGGAGTAAAAAAAAAGTCACGATAAGATAGTCATCTTATATAAAGCAGTAGAAGAGATGCACACTACAATATTTTGTCATAAAGAAAATTGTTGTTCCAATAAAGACTGCAGCCTTAAGAATGGCCTTAAGAAGGTTGGTGGCATTTTTTTGTTTCAGTCCTTCTATTCTCTACAATAGAAGTAGCTATTGGCCACCTAATAACCATAGACAATATCATATGGTTATTAGGTGGCCAATAGCTATTTCTTATGAATAGGCATGATTGAAGAACAAGTGAAACTGTGGATGAGTCATTCTCATAGTTTAAACCTGAGAGCAAGACTACAGTCTTCGCCTAGAACTAACAGAAAGTGAAATACAAGAGTTGTCTTGAGACAGCAACAACAATAACGTTCCACTTTTCTTACCAGGGTGATGTACATGGAGAGCTTCCTCCATTTTACCTGCTATGAAGTAGATTAAGCTGAAAAAAGTGACAGGCACAAAATCACCTGATGTTTTTCCATGGCTGAAGGTGGACTTGAACCTGGGTCTCTCCAGTCCTAATTGAACACTTTAATTACTACACCACCACTGACAAGGAATCAGTTTGAGTTCTGGAATGATCTGAGATTCCAAGTGGGGATCATGACATTTAGTGGAAAAAAGCAGATTAGAAAATTAGTAGAAAATAGAAATAGAAAATTAATCTGTCACAGATAGATTCACTCCTCTTGAAGGCTCAGATTTACAGTATGAGTGTATTCTCAGATTCCACCTTTAATCTGAATATCCAGGTTGGTAGCTAGGAATAAGAAGAATATTTTATTAGAACTACCTAACATACCCCAAAATCCAGATGACCACTAGATGGCAGTATCATATCCATTTATGGTCATTAAGTGACAGGATTTTTAAGGTCATTAAGCGACAGTCAGGACTTGTAGCGGAGATATGGTATCTCAGTTTTACCCTTTGCTTCAAAAGTTACCATTCAGGTTTCATAGTTTAAGAATCTGTGGGAGGCAAATGGGGGAGGAGGAGTTAAGTTGATGTGAGAAGAGGCAACATAACTCAGATGCTGGGACTGTGGAAAGAAAATGTTCAAATAGACTCTGCCTTAATTAGCTTGTTATAAGTCTCCCTGGGAATTTACTCTTAGAGTTTTCAAGATTATGTTTTTATCCCTGATTAGCATTTCTGAAATCCATGTGGTTCTCACTTCTTGGGTTTGCCAGCTATGTGGGGCTTGACACATAGGCAGAAACAGAATATCTTTCTGTTAATGCTTATAATACTGATAACTAACCATGTACAGACTTCAGAATTATGATGATTTCCCAGGCATATCCTTGAATGAGTCTTAGAGACTCAGAATATTTAAAAAAAAACATGATTTTTAAAAAACCTCTCCCAATACAACTGATTATACTGCTTTCAATTGACTCCAGTAGGGTCCCCCCCCCCACTAACTTTTGTGTGAATTACTTAAGTTAGTATCTGTTTACTCTAAAAAAAAAATGCAGTATGGGATGTATGTGTATATGTTTCTGACAATGACACTGTAAGATAAACTGTTATAAGCTTGTATACATGAATACCACAGCTATTTTTGTCAAAGAAACCTTTATTAGCTGGAGAAATATAATGTGAAACTGATCATCCCCCAAACATTTTCAGGACAGAATTATTCAATTTCAGAACAGACTGAATCAAACAAGCCTGTAACGTGACTTTTCAATGACTTTCCTCTTGGATTGGCTAGACTTTTCAAGTTTCTTGTGAGTTTTTTGCTGAAGTAATCTCCTTATTTAATCTTCCCTTCACTTTGCCTGCATTTTTTTTTACCTTATTAATCCATTTGAGAAACAAGGATTTGAGAATTTATAAAATGCTGACAGTGTAAAAGTTGGATCAATTGCTTTGGAACATTAAAGGATAAAATGTGTTTAGATTAATGATGGTACAGTAGTTTGCTCTGCCTGAAAGAGTCAGGAGACAAAGAGGCCACCATGGTTTGTTTTTAGTAAATGCTTAAAAAGGCCTTTGGATTAAGCTTTTTATGTCCATGTTAACAGAACAGTTCAAAAGTGAAAAGTGTTAAAGCATCAACCTTATCATGGATATCCATGATAAGGCCCAACCATTCTCACTTAGGTACCTATTTACATCTCTTCCAATCCTGCAATAATTTAGTTTTGGTTTATATTTTTCTGTGTTTACACTAGTTATTCTCCATATCAAAATTCTCCAAATTCTATATTCTACTGTATATTCTATGACGACAACTTTGGAATACTATACCTAGCTACAAAAAATCCATATGACCACTAGATGTTAACAAAGATATACAGCAAACACTAACTTGTTGCTGCCATCTAATGGTTCTCCTGATTTTTGCAGGCCAGATATTGCAGCCATAGACAGATTGTCATTGGCTCATCTAAGCATGAGTATTATCAGGGGACAGAGCCATGTCAAAAAGTTCCATTGAGCCTTCTACACCAGTTGAGCCAGGACCTAGCATAGGTTCTGGGCCAGAATCAGGTTCCCCTAACGCAGGATCCTTTGTCCATCACTCTCATTTAGAATCACTAATGCAACCACTGGTCTGATAAACAATAATGGTTCTGAGTTGAAAGCAGAAAGTGGAGAACAATTTAATAAACACAAATGCTTACTATTCTGTTACTATTGCTATTATTACTGTGACTTCTACTATGACTTCCACTATTAATCTGTGCACTATGAATAGCCTCCTGATAGTAGTGCTTCCTTTGAATCCATAGCAGCCTTCACTCCTTCCATAGCGGTAAAACAAAGTAGAAACACACTGGTAAGAATATAATTATATCATAATGGGGCACAAGGAAAGCAGAGAATTGTTCTCCTCAGCTTATTCAGATGCTACATGGAAAAACAGCTAACATCAATAGGGGCCCTCAGAATCTTTCAGAAACACACATTAAGCAAGTGCTGCATATGTCCGGTAAGAGGTATCTATCCCTTCCCTGCATTCTGTCATCACTTATGTGTAACTAAGTATCCATCCCTAGGATTATTGAAACCAGTGTCACAGCAATAAAAGAAAACATCAGAAAGAGAGATGGATGTCACCAGTTACTTCTCTCTGCTAAGTCCCTGGAGAAAATGTCCCAACCTTTGTGTAGCCACCTCTTTGCTTTAAATTTCAGCATAGGTGGAGGCTGGATTGGTGGGATCCGTTGGACTAGCCTAAAATATAGTTGGGAACCAAGGCTCAGTATAGAAAGCAATGTTTGCTCTTTTTTGCATCTGTGCATCATTATGGCTGGTTGCCTTTGTGCTTTGAATCTTGAAGGACCATTCTGGTGAATTCAGCCTTTATTGTCTGAATTCTGATCTTTGCTCTCTTGTTTTTGCCTTCTGAGGTCTCATCTAGGACTTCAACTGGTTTCACTTTTGGTTTCTAGACACTATTCTTCTGTGTGTCTCTGGCTATAAGTAACTGTTCTGGAATTTGCTTTGGTCCTCTGCATAATTATAAATGTGCTACTCCCAATCCTAACAGGATGCAAATTTAAATTGAATGTGTAGAGACAAAAACAAAAAACAACAACAGCTGTGTATGTTTGAAGCATATGAAATCCTATAGAATTTCTTTAATAAATATGCACATAATTTATTATAAAATGTTGAATGATGCAATTCCTGGCTTCAGGCTAGAAAGAAGAAGGAAGGATGGAAGGATGAAGTCTTCTTGAAGTTAGGTTTGAGTCCTAGTTACTTTATGGCAGTTTGTCCCAACCTTGGCAACTTCCTGATGTGTGGCTTTCAGTACCAGAATTTCCCAGCCAGCATAGCCTGAAAATTCTGGGAGTTTACTTTCATATATCTGAAATTTGCCAAGATTGGGAAACGCTGCTTTATAGACACATATTTGCAAAACATGGTATTAAGAGTAAAACTTGAAAATACCTTTGCATGTCTACACAACTATTGTTCCATTCTCCATAGTACTAACTTCTGAGTAATTAAGAACAATCAGCAGCAGGTCAAGAAACACTAGAACTAATTGATGCTACTCTCTCCTTTCACAGACTACTTTCACTTCTTTCACCTTCACTTACATGAGGGGTCTTCAAGGTAAGATCTTATAGGCAAAACAGTAATGAGCATCATCTGTGCTATGACAGCACTGGTGTTCTCCATAGCTTCCTCAACCAAAACATGAGGCATTTGGACCCAGTGGGTACTCTAGAGACTTGTACTGTCCACAATACCTTACTTTATTCAGAGTGATCGTTAAGACCATCATACTTCTTTGAAGCACTTTCTGGTCCTGATGCTCTGGTCAGTGGAGTACACAGAATGAGCACTGGGGACAGTGGACCTATCTGGACAGCCTGTTGCCTGGCTTGAAGGACTGTGCTGAGGTGGTGAGGAGGACTAAGTGGCTGAGGCCTTGTCCGCAGTCCATTACTCTCTTCCCTGCCCCTCACCTGTGGCACAGAATTCATTTCTCATGAGCAGGCTGGTATCTATTCTGCCCCAACATACAGTATATTCTGTCAGAACTGCAGCCCATGTGACATACATTTATTTTCAACTCCTAGAAAAGAACAAACTGATATAACATCCGGTAAGCATGGTTATGTGTGCTTGGCAGTATTTTGAGCTAGATGTGGTAAAGTGTCATTGGAAGAGAATATTCTCTTGGTGCATGAATGCATGACTATTTCTATATGATTTCTATATGCAGTATTATTAGCTTGAGGGTGACCAACTTAAAAGTGTGCCTTGCATTCTAAAGATATAATAGTAATTCTCCTTGATATTTGAATTTGGGGTCTCTAGCCCTTAATAGATAATTCTTTATCTATTTAAAAGTCCTTTGATGACTTTGGGGCTGGTAGCAAAGAAGTCCAATGCTTTCTGGTCCCTGCCCAAAGTATTGGGTCAGAAGAGATGTTATCATCAATGATACCACTTTGCATTTTGCATCCCTTCCAGTACTTGTTAGGCATAAACAGTTTGCTTCACCCTAAAGCACAGCAGGTTGATCTTGGGAATCATTTAAATAAATTGTGATTCCACATGAACCTCTGATTACTGCAAGTTTTCCGCCTACTTTCTATCTCTTGGCATGTAGACTTTGCTAAAGAAACGGTTGGAATTCTTTTGTCCTGGCTGTGGATGAAGAGACTGAATGTGTTAATCCCCTGCTATCCTTTTCCCTCCCTAATCTCCCTCTCTCCAGGGATCGGTGTCAAAAAAATGTTCAGTGGAGATCAATGACTGTCAGGTTTCATACTTCGTTAACCATTTTTAAGGCTTAACCAATTTCCTTTTCTTCTGTGTCTCCTCTTCCTTTTTACCGCCTTTCTCTTCACGCCCATTCCTACTTTCTCCGGCTCCACAATTTCAGCGCCCCCCCGCCCGCTCTTGTTTGCCAAGACCAAGACGGCGCGGAGCAAAGGCACGCATGCGCAATGAGGAAGCTAAGCGGTCGCATTTCTACGGCGAGCACATGGCAAGCCTGGGAAGGCAAAACGTGCCGCAACGTCCCGCTTGAGGCAGACGCAGGGTGGGGTTCGTGGGCTGGCAGCGGGGCGGTGGGGTATCAGAAGCAGGGGCGGTTGCAGATGCGCTGCTTTGTTGGCCAACAAAAGCACTCCAGCGTGTCTACTACTAGGTAGATCTAGGTGGAGCGAGGAAGGGGAGGGAAGGAGGGCCGCCCTTAGGCGGAAGGGAGAACCCCTTATGCTCTCCCTTCCTCCGGGAGGTTGCCGCCGGCGCTGCAGGCTGCCTGCGTCAAGGGAGGTGCGGCTCCGCTTGCCCTGCCCCCTCTCCTGCCTCCCCCCGACTTTAAACGCCCTGCTTCGGAAGCGCCGCGCACATGTCTCCCTCCTTTCGCCTCGCACATTAACGCGCACGCACGCACAAGCGCGCCTGCTCGCCCGCCTGCCGGTGGAGCCACTCACTGATTTCTCGTTGCGCCCACCGCTGCCACATTGCAGGAGGTGCTGGAGTGGGTGAGGGAGAGCCGCCCAAGGTACGCTGGGTGCCCCACACTTCCGAGAGCAGGTAAGCCCAGGGGGGTCTCCGGAAAAGCGTTCGAGATGGATGCAGCTTGAAAAGGGAAGGCATCCGCGGGGCCGGGGCTCGCGGGTTAGTCGGAGGCACGAGCAAGGCGATGGGAAGCCGACCTCCACGCTTGCCCGATTATGGACTAGAGATCCGGCCAAGGAAACATTCACCGTTCTGCCGATCCCTAGTAATGGATGGGCATGTAGCTAAATCGCCAGATTTACCTGCTTGCTAAGAGGCGTTCTTGACACCTTCTGCGTAATAGGGAAGGGAATAGCCAGGAGATCGGATAATGGCAATACAGACCCAAGAACGCCCGCAGGAGGGACAAGGAAAGCGGAATGAATGGATAATTATAGGACGTTCCCATCAATGGTGAACGTTGTCTATCTCCCCACTCCTCCTCCCTCCCCACATTCCCATCTTTGGAAGAGGATCCGGACAAACTTCCTCGCGGTTGACATCGAAACGGGTTAAAATGACGTTGGAGAAAGAAAGAAAGAAAGAAAGAAAGAAAGAAAGAAAGAAAGAAAGAAAGAAAGAAAGAAAGAAAGAAAGAAAGAAAGAAAGAAAGAAAGAAAGAAAGAAAGAATCGACATCCAGCCTGCTCACGGAAATGTCAATATCACCGGCAGGAAGCATTGTGTAGGTCAGACAGAAAAGGAATTTGGGCCAGTTTGGAGACCGATGGGTGTACTGATACAGGGGGAGAGAAGCAACTGGGGTGGATGGATGGAGGAGACGAGGAAAATCAGAAATCCTCTGGAGGGTACGGTTTAGGGCCAAAGTGGCCCATTCCGCACGTCCTACTCTTAGCGCGAGGGAGCTGTCCGGGGAATCAGTGCTCCTTTAGCGCTCCGCTGTTTAGAGTCTTGTCTAGCACACAGGAAATCTTCGCGTTCGTGCGTTTTGTTTCGCGGCCGATCAGGGCATCGCGGCAGGGGAAGAAAGGCGGCATTTTATGCAGGGATGCGTAGTGGACGTTGCATCAGAAGAAAGCATGGCTTTTCAGCTCTGGCGTGCAGGTTTAACTGCCCCCCCCCCCCGCATTCTCTACGTTTATTGTGACTGTTGTGTCCCGTCCCCTTTTCACCGGGTGCCTCTCCCCCTCATCAGAGGTGTGACCTGAGAATCCGCTGCAGGGTCGCTGGTGAAGCTTAGTAGTAGGAAACGGATCTTAATACTTCAAAGGCTCCTGGCAGATCAGGAGAGCATGAGAAACGCCGAGGATGGCCAAGTCTTTCATTTTCCCGGAGCAAGAAAATGAGAAAATAAATAAATTCGGGTCTGGCTTCCTCAGGGTCCACAAAAGGTGTCCACACACACACACACACTTCTGGAAGGTGGTTGACAACAGAGGGGAAGTAGGATGTTGATGTTCTGCTGCTCATCACATGGAGCTGTCCAATGATAATTCATGTTAAGGGGTGGACCCAATGCTCGGCTTCCCTGGCACATCCCTAATCCCAGCTTGCCTGGAGTGGGGATGAAGAGGCGGGCACAATCCTGGTATACAGTGACATCAGCATGTTTGGGTAGGTATGTTAATGAGCCGTTCTTGTTGTCTGCAGCGCTTGCCCCCTCCTCTGCTTCGGCCAATGTTCTAAACCTCACCTTCTCCCCCCTCCGCCCCCATTACCAAATGAAAGGAAGATACCTTAAAAGGCCATACACTTGGACTTCTGTCAGCGCTGTGACATGTCTGCTTGGCTTGCCTAGCTATTATTTGTAATGAATGCCAATAAGCCTTAAGAAAGACCTGACTTTAATTGACTACTTGCTGTGTATTGTTGAGGCTGGTCTGGGAATCAAATATATAAATTACATAAAATAATGGTGTATTTACTTATTCTACACATGTATCATATTGCACATGATATACTTCCACACCTGTTCTTATGCGTAAAATGAGAATATGTGTATACACGTTTAACACAAAGGCACTGAAGTCAACCTCTACTCTCCCCTCCCCTTACATTGATTACACACACCACAACTTTTGACTGACTTTTACGACAATAAACCCCATTGAACACAATTAAGGTTACTTTGAAATAAATACTGGAGTTACATGCATACCTGACTAATAAACTTAGGAGATGCAAAAGAATTTGGGCTATTTTTAGCAGTTATTTTGCTTTTTCATTTTTAAGCTCTTGAGTTTAAGGACATGTAATAGTGGACTGGTTGCACTTTTAGGTATAGTTTATTGCTAAGCACTTATTTTCCTAAGTACATTGAGGTTGGATGAGGTGCATATATAAATTTAAAAAAAAACTGATGGGAAAAAAGTCAATTTAATTTTGCTCATTCTCTGATGTGTTTTATTTAGAACTTGTGGATAAAAGACATCTTGTGATGACAGAGCAGTGAGATATTTCATCAGATTTTGTGCTATGACTGTGCAATAAGCATTTAGCCTCCAGCCCTCACTACCTTTTAATGCAGAACTTGAAACAGAAACAATCTTGAAAAAAAAAAGAAGTAATGTGGAATGAAAGAAGTATGTTGCAAAAATAATATTCAATTGCATCAGCAGTCAAAAGTCATCCATTTACCTGTTCACCGATACATGAACAAATCTGTTCACTAGAATAGATGGTCAACATTATTTGCATTAGAAAGTAATAAATATATTAATTATAGACAGCTCACAGAATAAGTGTTAGGCATTAAATTTTTTTAAATAACTGTAATAACAAAATATTTTGTTAGTATATGCCACATTCCTTTGAATGGAACAGTTGATTTTGAACAGTGTGAAGCATATCTTCAGCTGATATTATCTTAATAGGCAGAACACAGTTCTGGCAGAGCTGCAGAAGCGCTAACTTATATATTGAGTATGTAATATATGTGCATGTATGTGTGTGTGTATCTATAATCCTTTCTTTATAGATTTTATTTTTAGATTTCCTCCTCCAAGATTATTATTATTACTACCAATACTGTATATTTCTATCATGAAAGAGTGCTATGCATGTCAAAATAGCATTTTTAATAGTACCTAAACATAATATTCAGGACACAATATGCACAGTAGTAATTTCATAAAATGGTTGTGTCCTGGCGTGTCTAGTCTCCCAAAATGCTCCCACCAACCTGGCTAATCTTTGCTGTTTTCCTCTTTTGCATAAGAAACATTAGCTAAGCTCATTTTTTCCCTTACCCCTACAGATTGATGCTTAGGTTGCAGTAGAAACTATTATCATGTGTTATCAACTTTCAAGATCCTTTCTCAAAGGAATGTTTCTAGAATGCAGGCCTCAAAGTAAACATACTTTATATTCAGCATAATTATGACGATTTCCTTTTCCTGGTGGCAGAGCATTGTCATATTCTGAAAAGTGATGTTTAGTTTTGGTTCCATATAGACCCTAACTTGAGTTCTTTTAAATATTTTGGATAACCACTTCTATCATTACCTGTTAGCCATGTTGGCTGGGGATGGTGGGAATCATAAACTAAAGAGTATCCAGTTTGGAAAACCCTGACGTACATGATAGCTTGTGCATATGTACAAAACTTTTCAAATACAAACTGTTTAACACTTGAAATTACCTATCTTGAGTCTGGAAGTTTTAAAATCAAAACGGCTGTTTTGAACTTAAACCACTTTCAAAAAAGATTGAAGCAAGTCTCAATAGTGTTTTGTACATCCCTAATGGTTTGTTTAAAAGAGTGACTTACCAAGTTTCATGCTCCTAAAGTGTCTCCCATTTATTTTATGTACAATGTAATGCAAGATTCAGAGAAAAAAGTGATTGGAACTGTAGAGTTCACACTTAATTAGTGTTTCACCTTTGGAAAATTTGGCCCTCTGATTAAATGCTAAAGTTTTAATACTTTCTCTGTTTCTGCTCAGTAATGATTGCAAGACTTTCATATTTGTAGGACTGCTCATCATCTCCCCCAGCAATTGCAGTAGCTACTTAGAAATCTCTCATGGAATATATTTGATTGATTGATTGATTGATTGATTGATTGATTATGTGCCATTAAGTTTTTTTCAATTCTTAGTGACCACATAGATAGATTTTCTCCATGATGATATATCCCTAACCTAGTATTTCAAATCTTCCAATGGTACACTCATCACCCTCATAACTGAGTCCATCCACCTTGCTGCTGGAATGGGATATACTGTTTCTGGTTTATTTATGTAACGGGCTTTGCCTATTCCTTATTATTATTTATTATCCTTTAAAGGAAGAGTGCATCACATTCTGAGCATGTTGTTTTAACCTGGATATTAAACTTTTAAAAGTCTTGTGGAATATTGCCTACAAATAAGACTATTAACAGCTTTCAACAGAAACACATATGTTGGTTGATAACTCTCTATTAGTATTATAAAAGTATTTATATTTAACATATATTGACCTTGCATTCCATCTAAAATTTTACATAGTGTATTAAATTTTTTATTAAAACTTTGAAACTTAATGGCCAATTGTTTTGGTAAATGCAGCAGAAGAGAATTCTTCTGAATTACTATGTATCTTGTGCCCAACAGCTAGTAAGTTATGTAAGTAGAGTGGTGATAGGTGCACAGTTGGAAGATTTGAAAGACCAAGTTGGGGATAGATCATGCTGGAGAAGGTCTATCTCTATGGCTGCTAAGAGTTGACACTGACTTGATGGCACATAATCAAATCAATCAATCAACCAATTAATCATATAAGTAGAATGTTTAATTCAGTTGGAATTCAGAATTCTCAGTATTTCTTAATCTTCATGCAGATAGTAGCTTTAAAAGAGCATTGATAAAGAGTGAAATCACTGTGAGTTGATTTAGAAGTATTTTATTAAGATTAACATCGTAATAAAACCTAGGATATGAGCAGAAAATAAATGACAGATCTGTATTTTTGCACAGAAAAAAAATCATTGATATAAATACATTGCTTCATATAATGAATTACTGGGGAAAAATGGGGTCTTCTGTTATGCTTCCTACCATTTTTCATATCTTCCTGTTTTTTTGGTTTTCCCCTCCACTTCACCTGCAATATTCTATTACTGCTGAGCATTCACCATCAAATTGACAGAAAATTTGGCAGAGCAGATGACTTTTAATTTTCTTTAAACAATTGAAACATTTAAAATAAATTTCCATGAGAAATAACGAGAACAAACTCTGTCCTGACTCTCATCTCAACAGATTTTTCAGTGACTTTGTTACCAAAAATGAAAAGGAGTCTAGTAGCACCTTTTCAGACTAACACATTTTATTAAAAAGCATAAGCTTTCATGAACTACAGCTCGCTTCATCAAATGTGTGGAATGACTAAACTGATGTAGGATGAGATGGGGGACAAAGGAATCCTCCTCAGAATAGACAGAGATCTTTTCAGTTTCTTGCAGTAGGTATCTCAGCTATCAGATTACAAAACAAACTCAGCAGCTAATAGCTTCAACATCCCTTTCAATTAGCAGATCTCTCTCAGGTTTCCTTAAAGTTTTGATTCTTTTTTAAAAATATTTTTCATCTTATTAGCCAATTTCTCTGTAGGCACTAACATCCCACTTATTTCCCAAGATCCCAAGATCAAGCATCAGATTTGTCTTTTTTTTTTTTTTTTGGCAGTCTGCTTGCCAGGTGCAAGCTTAGCAAAAGCATCTTCATTGCTGATTTTACCTGCACCCAGCAGGGATTACTGGCTGAAAATAAGGCTGTTGATATTTGCTAATTGCATGAAAAGCTTTAACATTATAAGACATAAAAACATGCAGAATGAACTTATACATTATACAAGCAAACTGGCATACTGTAGAGTCTTTGCATTTTAAACACACCTTGAAGTTCAAAATCAAAAGGACACAAGATCATGCAGTCCATCCATCTACCACCTAAGGTCTAGTTCAGTGTTTCTCAACCTTGGCGACTTGAAGATGGGTGGACCTCAACTCCCAGAATTCCCCAGCCAGCCAAGCTGGCTGGGGAATTCTGGGAGTTGAAGTCCACCCATCTTCAAGTCACCAAGGTTGAGAAACACTGGTCTAGTTTCTCCATAGCAAGGTTTGTTTGGTTGTTTGTTTTTTAAAGCAATAATTCATTAGGCAGGCTTGAAGGTATACCAACATGATCAACCTTCTCTGTTGGAATATGTGTTTAACTGCTGTTCTGCTCTCAACACTCTACTTCTACTTCATCCCGTCCAACCTAATAGCAGCAAGAATGTAACTGGTGCTTGCGGTGACATTGGCTTGACTGGAAAAAGTTTGAGAAACCAGCCCAGTCAAAGTCACAAAACTGTGGCCAGTTGCCTTGCTCAGTCAGTTGGAACATTCAAAATTGCCTGTTGAAACAGTCCAGCTTTGCTTCATGTGTTTTTAGATCTCAAAATAAAACCCTCATGGTTTATTTCATGCTCAGAACAACTATTCTAATATTTGAATGTTTTGAAATTGTAATGTTCTGTAGATCTCTATAAATAACATTTAACAACTGATTGAATAAAACAGTATATTACAATTTCAGAATAGTAATGTAAAATCACTGAATTGGGCATCTTGGAAATAATTACTTTTTGGAGGAGTTGTCAGGGTTCTCCCAGCAAGTTGAATTGGTACATATAAAGAGGAACTGAAGAATACAGGAAAATAGATTTACAGGAAGTCCTCACTTACCAGCAGTAATTGGGACTGGGAACTCTGTCACTAAGTAAAATGGATGTAAGTCGCAATATCATATGACTGCACCAACTTATGATGGCAGTTTGGGCAGTCCCAATTGCCTTTATTAGGTGAATCCCATGTGGTCCCAGCATCCTACAGTCATGTGATTGCCATCTGCGACCTCCTGCCAGCTTGCCCATTGACTTTGCTTGTCGGAAGCCAGCAGTGAAGGTCACAAATGGTGATCACCTGACTACAGGACACTACAACATCATAATTGCAAGCCGGTTGCTGAGCACCTGAATCGTGATCATTTGACCCCAGGGATGCTGTGACAGGCGCAACTATGAGAACCCATTGTAAGTACATCTTGTTCAGCACTGTTGTAACTTCAAATGGTTGCTGAATGAGTGGACATTAAGTGTGGACTACCTGTATTGTAGGAAAACTAAAGAAGGCCTTATGAAAGAATTCCAGCGACTGCTGTGGAACAAACGCAAGACTGATTTATGATGAAATCAAGATTAAATTCTCATGCTTCTTTCTCCTACCCACACAAAGCCCATCTGTTTTGGGAGGGAGGACAGTTCCCACTCATCTCTTGGTGTGCTAATAGCAGCAGCACCTGCAGGATCTTGCCGCTTTCATCAGAATGATGAAAGTCACATCTGACCACAAGCGTTGCCTCCTTGGGGCATGTTGATTGCATCACTCTGATCCCCCCTTTCCCACACTGTGGATGCTCCTAGTTAACAGACTGATCTGGTATCAGGCCGTTCACTTGTAGCAAACTGAAAAATGGCTCTCACAGGTATACCCACAGTTATACCCTATTTATTAGTATACGAAACCGTTTGTATTTTGAAATTTTAAACCATTTATAAAACAATTAAGGACTGTGACATATTCATTTTGCTAGAAAAGTTTGGCAATTATTTAATGGCATATGTCTACTTATATTTGAATGGTTCTTTTTAATAGTCACTCCTGTATATAGGCTTTCACCTGGAGGTATTTAAGATTATAGTTTTACTGTAAATTGTATAGACCCTAAAGATTTAACTTTCTTATAATACCATTGCATTTAATTGTTGGCAGATCCAAGAAGTACTGTTTTGTCTAGATCAGTTGACATATTTAGTGAAAGTTCAAACAGCATACAGATTGAATCTTCATCTGTTAGTAGCAGGTTGAGGGACAATTTGTTTCTGGAGTATAGGACAATAAGATCTGTGTATAGCAGATTTTCATAGCAGATTTTAACTAATATTTTAAGTGGAATATTTATTACACTAAAAAGTATATAAGATTATTATTGCTTCTACAGGAGATTCAATCTAGAGGAATCATAATCAAGTACTTCTCTAGAGTTGATATTTGCAGTTTCTAGACATAATTCAAAGTAATTGAAAGACTCTTGTTGGCTCCTGTAAAATATAAAACTAATAAACATCCATGGTATAATATGCAATAAAAATAAACTCACCAAACATAAGAATACAAACAATACAAACAGATGTTAAAGATGGCACAATAAAATCAGGGGACTTCTTGCTGAAAGAAGTCTTTGTCTTTAAAAGCTTCCTAATCCTCAACAAAGGCAGCCAGTTTGGTCTAGTGGCTAAGGCATCAGGCTAGAAACCAGGAGACTGTCTAGTTCTGCCTTAGGCACAAAGCCAGCTGAGTGGCTGGCCAGTCCCTCTCTCTCTGCCCTAGGAAGCAGGCAATGGCAAACCACTTCTGAAAAACCTTGCCAAGAAAACTGCAGGGACTCGTCCAGGCAGTCACCAGGAGTAAAAAAAAACTGACTCAAAGGCACAAATAGATTTCAACAAGGAGAGGGATAGTCTAATCTCAACCAGGAGGCTGTTCATCAGCATTAACACTGCCACCAAACAACAGTACCTTCTCACCTCAGCCCCCTGAACCTCCCCAAAATATGGGATCAGTAATAGTTCATCCCTGTTTAACCTATTGGTCTGGCCAATACTGGTTGGAATAAATGGTTCTGCAGATAGATAATGCAGAGTACAAGTAGTCCTCACTTAGTGGCCAGAATTGGGTCTGGCAACCCCATACTAAGTGCTGTAGTCTCTAAGTGGAAAATCATGTGACTGCAACAGACTTATGATGTCACTTCCCATTTGGCCATTAAGCAAGACACCACATGACCACGACTTGCGATTTTACTTCTGCATTCTCCATTAACTCTGCTGATTGGAAGCTGGTTGTGAAGCACAAGAATAGTGATTTTGTGACCCTGGGATGCTGCAACGGTTGCAAATGCACACCAGTTATGAAATGTCCAAATGGCAATCACATGACCATGGGATGCTGCAACAGTTGTAAATGCAAGGACTGGTTGCAAAGGTGATTTTTTTTTTACACCATTTTAATTTTAACAGTCATTAAATGAGACAGTTGGTAAGCAAGGACTACCTTACATTACACTAGTTCAACTGGGTGGTGATGAGGCCATGAGTTACTATAGCTAGGCCCTCCTGCCCTAGGTATGGTTGCAACTGATATACCAGCTACGGCTGGGCATAAGCCCTTCTGGCCATGGCTTCTATCTACTGATCCAGCAGGAACTGTGAATCCAGAAGGACTTCCCAAGTCATTAACTTTTTCCCTGACAGGTAGTGCTTGCCCATCAAGGAACAAATCTAGTTGCAACAGACAACCCCAACATATCCACAGGAACTCTGACTTTCTAGGGTTCAGCTTTAGTCTGTTCTTTCCCATCCAGACTCTGACAACCTCCAGGTACTGACATTCACAGCATCCTCTCCATGGCCCAGGGTAGCGTTGTACAGTTGAGTAACAACAGGTTATTAATGATACTGAACCCTTAGCCATCAGATGACCCTCTTAGCTGCTTCACATAGATATTAAAAAGCAGGGAAGAGAGGACTGATCCCTGTGGCATCAGGGGCCACCAAACTGACTTCTCCCCCCCCCCCCGCCACCAATTGGGACCATCCACCAAGGAAGGAGTAGAACCATTGTAAAACAACATCTCCTATCCTCAATAAAGCCAGAAGGGAAGTACCCCCTTCTTCCTTGTCTCAGCAAAAATCATCTATGAGAATACCCAATGCTGTCTCCATCCCAAACCCAGGCCTGAACCATGACTGGAATTATAAAGCGTATTGTGGTCAGTCATACAAAATGACTGCTGCCTGTTACAAAATGAACTGTCCATACTCACTAAATGCCCATAAGATAACATCATGAGAATATTCACTATCATTTTTATCTACCTAGGAATTCCTGAGTAACTCCAACTTACCATTGTCTTTTCTTCTTGGCAGCTAGACTTACTTTGAAATGAAGCATTGGATTCTATCTAACTATACAAATCTAATAATATTTTCTAAGACTCCACACAGGAGTTCAAAGTAATTCTTGAAAATCAAAAATAGTTATGGAATCTAATACATTTTGTAGTTTGCTTCTGCATGTCTAGATGGTTGAAACCAAGGAAGTCTGATTGATACTAGGAGAAACATCAGTGGGCACATCAGTATTCACAGGAATCATACTGGGGAACCCAGCTGCCATTTCATTCCCATTAGAATCAGTGTAGGGCCTTAGATGACTTCCCATCTTGTCTTTTTCCATTAATGAAATATGGATTAATTCACCCACAGGGCAATATAAGACCTGGCAAGAGAGCATGGGTAACATCACTCTGCTCTTTTGTGTAGGGAACAATGGATATACAAATGAAGATTTGGTCATGGAGCTTGTTTCATAAATAGCACTTTGAATTAAAAAAAGCACTTAACTTCCAGTGGAGTCCAAAAGAAAGAAATGAGAGCTGTATATGTATTCTTTTTTTAAAAAAGAATGCTTATAGTTTGCAAACAGAAATATGTATTGCCCAGAACTTAACTCCAGCAAGTAGAGTTGGAAGGCCAAGACTCGTTGGACAGGTAAGTCATAGAAGTCATTGCACAGGTAACTTCAGTGGGGAAGAGGGCGTTCATCAGAGATGGCTCTTGCATTTCTTCCTCATGTACTATGAACAGTGTGCCAATGAAAAAAAAAATACATAGTCCCAAGTCTCCAATCCTAGTATGAAGAAACACTATTCTTTGTGGGTGAAGATTAATTGTACTTTTTAAGAGGTGAACCTTGAAACACAGACACTAGCAAAACCTCCATGATGAGAAGTTGAACTCTTTTTGAATGGATGAATGTCTATGTGATAGTTGAATGGATGAACTGTCTGAGTAGAGCATTCAGCATTGCTGAATGAAAGAATATTTATATGCTAGCATCCTGGTTAAGTTTTGCTCTTTAACCTGAGGTGGCCTGCTAATCAGTGAATCTCTGAGTTGCAGTTACCACTACCTCATACTATCCCCGTATGTCTTATTTTTTTGATAGACAACCATACAACAGTCACACAGATTTTTTTTTTCTCCACCTTATTGCCATGAAAACAAGGCTAGATTTACTGCAATCTAGTGGCAGTAAATCAGTAGAAAGCCAGCTATTCATCTCTGGGCTTTCCAGCTTTTTATTTTAGCATGTACCTTTGTTTTTCCAGAATACATGATTGTAGTGCACTGCAGCTTTACATGAAGAAATGATGGGGACAGCCACGCCTTATACTCTTATTCCAAGCAAACAGCCATGGATTGCACTGGCTCTCTAGAATCCCAAATTTGTTTGTTTGTTTTTGTTTAAAAACTACATAGCAATGGTTTGACTTGTGAGAGTTACATTTCATAAATTAGGTATGAGCAACCTGCAACATGAAGCCCATTCTTCTTTCTGATTTCAAAATGGCAGAGAGCTGTCATTTGGAAATGCAATTAGAGAGGGCCTTGAAGACCACCCAGAAACTGATTCTGGGTCAGCATGTAGCCCAGGAAAATGCAGATTGCCTATACCTACTATAAGGAAAAACAGTAGAATATGAGCTAGGAATTTTTTCTATATTGAAACGGACTGCAGACTACCTAATATTTTCTGTTGTGTAATCACAGTCTCTCTCTCTCTCTCTCTCTCTCTCAGCACATGCAGCTATTTATGTTAACAACAAGTCACTACAAACAGGAAACAACTGCAAACATTTTGAACAGATTGCCTAACGGGATCACTGTGGACCTTTTCTTCAAGAAGTTTTGACTGGGCAAAACCTTTCTTGATTGAAGCTGGACAGCCTGTCTGAACCAAATCTCCTCTGGCATTTTCATTTCCTCATTGCAAATGCCTAAGAACAGCAAAGTAGTAAAAAGAGAGATAGATGATGATGTCATCGAATCAGTTAAGGATCTCCTATCCAATGAAGATTCTGTTGAAGATGCTTTTAAAAAAAGTGAATTGTCAGTTAATGATTCAGAGGACAAAGATGTAGATGTGGAAGAGGGATCTGATGTAGAAGATGAGCGACCAGCCTGGAATAGCAAACTTCAATATATTCTGGCACAAGTTGGATTTTCTGTAGGCTTGGGAAATGTGTGGCGTTTTCCATACCTGTGTCAAAAAAATGGTGGAGGTAAGTCTGTCTGTTGTACTCATGGAGTTTACAATAGTATGGTTGAATATTACTGGTCTCTGTTATTTCTCATCTCACTCATTCAAACTGCTAATAAGTGAATCTTTTAAACATCCCCAAAACAGCTGCTGATAGTGTGAGACTGATAATTTTGAAGATTCAGACAGGAGCAAGTAAATTGTTTTTTGCTTTCTTCCTGTGCTACAAACGTAATGAAAATCTCACCTCTGTACTTGATATTACATGGTGAGAAAATGCCCCACTGGTGCCAATAGGAGTTTTCTCATCAATTGAAAGAGCAATTTCAGAAGAGCAATTTTCAGCAGAAACTCAGCAGTGGAATAAGTTAAACTCTCTTGTGTCCTTGCCTGCTGAACTACTGATAATAATCAGTCTATCCAATATCAGTTACTTGCATTTTTATTTTAAACATGTGCATGTTAAATAGTTGTGTGCAATGCATTACCTGATATGATCCCTGAATTTTTAATATATCTTTTTTACAGTTACATAATTTTTCTTTTAAATCACTAAAGGAAGAAAGTTGATTATATTTCAGAGGCTTTCATAGTTTATACTGTGAAGATAAAAAAATTACATGTTACATTTGTTGAAGTTGGTTGCATCTCTTGGTTCAGAGTGACTGAAACTGTAGGTTTGGATGGAGAGCCAGGCTGGTCTAGTGGTTAAGGCACCAGGCTAGAAACCAGGAGACTGTGAGTTCTAGTTCCAACTTAGGCATGAAAGCTGGCTGGGTGATTTGGGCCAGTCACTCTTTCTCACCCCAACTTACCTCACAGGGTTGTTGTTGTGGGGACAATAGGAGGAGAAAGGAGTATTGCTGCCTTGAGTAATTTATAAAAATAATAAAGGCAGGATAAACAATCTAAAAAAAAAAGTTCCCTCACAAGAAAATTACAAGAGCCCATTTCTATTTTTTCCATCTGGCCATTTAACTTAGAAACTCCATGAATTATATGATTTTATACGGGAACTCACAAATCAGGAGCATGAATAATACCCAGCAACAAGTGGGAAAGAAGTGAAAGAGCTAATTCACAAGCAGAATGGTATATATAATCTACCTTCCCTTAAGATCTCAGAGAGAAAGAGAAGTGGATATTACATTTTGTCATGTCCTCGTGTATGGGATCTTAATGACTTCCACCCTCCGTTCTTGAAGGGGCAGGGGGAGAATTTCTTTATTTTTATTCAGTGTATACCATGTCTGCTATTTTACTTATATAGACCACCAAGAGGCAGTGCATGACCAGTTTCATCCTATATTAGTACTAGTCAGATCTTATTCTGTTGGGTTCAAACCTTCTACTGGGGGGAATTGAAATTATAGACCATTGAACTTTAGATGACTATATATAGTGCATTAGCTTTAGGAATTATCCTGATCCTGGTGCTCAGTGGGGTTTCAGGAAGAGATATATAGAATCTATCAGAATGGCATATCCCATCAACCTTTACTTAAACTTGTGTGTGTGTGTGTGTGTGTGTGTGTGTGTAGAGACAGAGAAAGAGAAAGAGAAAGAGAGGTGGAAGTGATGTAAACATTATAGATGGGGCCATGAAATAATGTAACATCCATCTCTCTTTTTTGAAAACAAATCTATTTACTCAAAAGTCATATTCACTGTATTTATATAGAATTGTAGTATTAATTCTTTTGATAGAAGAACTGCTTGCTGATATGGATATATGCATATTAAGCTAACTCTGTGAATTCTTTACACCTATATGGAGCGAAGAAGGAAGTATCTGTGGTGACTCCAGTCCTGTATCAATTTCCAGAATGAGAGAGAGAGATTTTGAATTTGCAAGATCTTTGAAGAGTTAAAGTTATAAGCTTTGTTAAATATTTTAATTAAAATATTTTAATATTTTTTCAATATTATGTATTCTCCCCTCTCCCAAATACATGTCTGAATCTTTATAGTTGGCATTTATTCCACCATTATTTGAGTAAACATCCACACTGCAAATTATAGGCGATTTTTCCTGCAGTTGCAAAAAAGGCCATCAGTAGTTTCCTGCCGCTCTTCACAGTTACTGGATTTCTTGTAATTAATGAATTCTCTGACACTAAAGCTAGCAGGGATATTTACTGATAAGGTTGTTTGGCATGCAATGTAATTATCTTGTAATCACTGCATGCAAACTGCATAGGAAGAATTACATACTAATTTATAGAATACCGCATATCTTTTCCATGATATGTTTATTGGACAATTGATCTTAGAAAGTTTTGGTCATTCTCATCAACCTACCTTAAGCAAGAGTTGGGAGCAACATTGTTTTTTCCATGTTACAAACCGTTGGTGAAGGAATAGCACAGAACTTAAACATATTGCACCTACTACTGTCAAAAATGACATATTCATTTATATATCTATGGGAACATTTTTATCTTTCCATAAAAATTCAAGGTAACAAATTGTACATGCAGATTAAAGCAGTATATCCAAAGTAAATAAGTAACACTTCATACAAATCAAGAATGGCTCAAACAGAAGTTTCTTTTAAGCGACAGTATCTACAACTGATGGAGCTGGGTGGCTTTCCTACTCTAAATACTGTAACAGAAGAGAGAGAGAAAAAAATCTCTTCCCTTCCTGCTCATCTGCTGTACTTTTGAGCAAAATTGCAGAAGAAGAAAAATGTTACAGAACCGACTATCAGGCATTAGGCAGGAACGAATGATTATTTTTGTTTAAGATCCTAAAGTTAATCACAATACAGCAACATTAGGTTTCCTTTGGAATTATATAAAAGATGTTCATCTGTGATTTAGTGTCATAATATTGCTTGGACTTTGTTCTAAAGATTCTTCAGTATATTAACATTGCTCATCACCTTCTGTTTGACAGGTGCCTATCTTGTGCCATATTTAATCTTGCTGCTGATCATAGGAATACCACTTTTTTTCCTGGAGCTTTCAGTGGGTCAAAGAATCCGTCGTGGGAGCATTGGAGTATGGAATTACATCAGCCCCAAGCTTGGTGGAATTGGATTTGCAAGCTGTATAGTAAGTAACTGCGCATTACATGCTTCCCAAATGTTCAGTTTTCTTGCTATCTTAAAGATGTCAGCTTGTAATATCAGTTCTAACATAGTTGAATTATTCAAAGAAATGATGAGATCCATTCCTGGGGTGTGTCTAAGCAGAAGCTAGATTGCTGCTATCTGTTTGGGACAATTTAATTTGGATTCCTACACAAACCAGAGGGTTGGACCCAATGGCCTGAATGGCCCCTTTACGTCTCTGTGATTCTATAAAAGGTAAGATAAAAATCAATCAAATAAAGACATACTGAAATCTAAAACTTAATTTCTTTTTAGCAAGTAGGAGAAAATCATTATCCTTTCTGGGGAGTCTGGTATCTTCTCCAAAGCTTCAGCAGTGCAGAGATGGTGATGCCCTATGCAGAGTACTCTCTTCTCCGTATTGCTGAGCCGTATGAAAGAAGCAGAATCTGTAGCCGCGTGTCCCCCACCGTTCTTGTCCTAAGAAATGGAATAGGAGGCAATCACTTTTAACTACATTTAAGTTGTTCTGTTGTTCAAGACCTATCAATAATTACAAGATGAGCTAACCCTGAACTAAGCCTGTAATGCCATATACTGGTCACCTGGTAGCTAGTGCCAGAGGTATATTGTACTACAGCAACAATGATAAAGATGTTGTACATGTTTTGTCACCTGGTGTTTTTGGGCCAGGAGGCATAATTTTTGCTGTTTCTCATTATTTGAATCCCCAGCAAGCCACAGAAGGTAGTAGGTTAATAAAATGATATCCACAGAATATATAGAACTAAAATTATCAAAGTGCTAAGGGCTCTGAGATACATATATGTGTGTTCATTTTACATACTCTGTGTGTGTGTGTACGTACATACACATACATACATGTTATGTATACACACGCGCACACACACATGCACACTACAGACAAAAATTGCTTACATTTAAAAATATGTCACCAAAAATATGTCACCAAAAATCATAACGGTATTGAAAGGTTTTGGTGAAATGATCTGAGGAATTCCCAGAATCATAAAACAGGGTTCAAGCCATATATAGTACATGAGGCACTGTTGCCAGCTCTTTGAGAAAGAAACCAGTTTGCCCTTGCACTGTACTGGATCTCTTGCTTCATCAAGTCTATGGATGATTCAGTCAGAGTACAGGGCTAGATGTGCCAAAGAGCAGGAAGAAATGTCATGTTCTAGGCAATACCTTGAGTCACACAGAACATAGATGAAGAAAGGAATCTATATGGGGACAATGCAATACAATTTCAACATTTGCAGCTGTATCAGAACATAGGATTACTGTTGCATTAACTTAAAAAATAGATTCCCTAAAACAGTAGCACCTATATTTCAGGCTTGGGCAGAAACCTGAAAAAATTGGTCTATGTTGATGAATAACAGAAGAATTAAGGGTACCACAACTAGACTGCAAGGATCCAGGTAAACGTTAGATAGCAGCCAAGAGTTAGTTTTCTGGGTTTATTTGCTGCCCATTAGTGGCAATCGGGAGTTTTACAACCAGATATTTTATTTATTAAATTTGTATACCACCATAATCTCCAAGGATTATGGCAATTAATAGTACAATAAAAACTGTACAGTACAACAATAAATAGCAATGATTATGATAAATAATAGTAAAATAAAAATCAGAATAGAGGAGCAGCAATAACAATAGCAAAACAAAATAAGAAATCTCTAGATCAGGGTTCCTCAACCTTGGCGGACTGGCTGGGGAATTCTGGGAGCTGAAGTCCACCCATCTTAAAGTTGCCAAGGTTGAGGAACCCTGTTCTAGATGACAGTATTCCTGGAGACTTCCTGTGAGTGCCATGGCGAGCTGACATCCTGCTGGTTAGCAGGACAGCATTTGAGAGGAAAATTGTGGCTAGGTGATGGATCTGGACTGGTGAAATCTCTCTGGAAGAAGGAGAGATCGTTAAGATTATCCATGTGACTCCAGACAGCTGTTCCTCATGAGTAGATTGCAGAAACTGCTGTTCTGTGGTTGGCTTATGAGTGGAGTGGCTGGGAGTCAGGATCCGTAAAGCTCACACTCACAAAGCAGCCTTTATGATTGTTAAGCTGAACTGAACCTCATTTCTTAATCACTTTTTGAATTATTATTATTATTATTATTATTATTATTATTATTATTATTATTATTATTATTATTATACTGGACAGTTTAAGACTCTTTGGACCAGCAAGGTTTTACTGTATTCATCAGGTGAATTTCCTCCTCCTTAAAGGATGATGGTGTCAGCTTTAAAACATTTGAAAATATATGATTTTTTTTTGGACAATGCAGCAAAAGGATGCTTAGTATATGGATTTTGGAAAGTTAACAATGGATTAAGGGGCCAGAGGGATTTGGAATTATAGCTTTCAGTTAATTAGAAGAAATTTTCTCATGGGAAAATGGTGATTGCTTTGGCTCTTTTAAGATAAGGAGACCTTGAAGGTTGGACACTAGACGGAACCAGAAGATAAAGAAAATGAAGCAGAAATCTGTAGTACAAGCTTTTGAATATTTTTCTACCAGGTTTATTGATAAAATGGATAAACTTCTTAACAAAATGGATGGAGCATATTGTAATGAAGTTACAGGACAAGAACAAGTTGCAATGGATGACTATGACATTACTTTGAAGGGGAATTTAAATGTAACACAAATAGAACTGATGTATATTACTAGATATACAAAAGAGCTCTGTTAAGGTTTTGAAGGACTTTATTAGAAGTGACAAGCAAAAGAATAAACCTTACTTATTGAATATATGAAATACATCTATTACAGTTGTGAAAGATTTTTGCCTTGAAACACAGATGAACAGCAAACCAGCTCTGGGACTCTTTTTGAAAGGGTTAAATAATATGTTTAAAAACTCAGGAAAGGAATACAAGGTTGACTTATTTGACCAGGGCTAGAGGAGGAAAACAGATCTGTTTGTCCTTACTGGAATTCTGCTGACAAAGAATGATTAAAGAAGCATTTGGATTTTGTTATTTTGTTTTGTTTTTGTTTTACTAGATGAGCTGTGGGGAGAAGAGAGATTATGTTGTATTTAGAGATGGTGATAAGCCATTAAAATTGTCTTTACGTGCTGGAATGAATGGAGAGGTTGCTTCTTTTTTTTCCTTTTTCCTTTTTCCTTTTTCCTTTTTCCTTTTTCCTTTTTCCTTTTTCCTTTTTCCTTTTTCCTTTTTCCTTCTTTTTTCTTTTTCACACCTTTTTTTCTTTTGTATTTTTCTGTTTGTATTTTTTGTAGTTTGGCTTTTATTGTTTTATAATTTTCAAAATTACTTGAAAAAAATAGATGACAATACTCCTGTTAATTTCTGAATACCCTCCAGAAAAGCTCCTTTTCTACTAACTTCCAGAAGACTTCCCCAGAGGAGTCAGATCTAACTTCTAGGGGTGGGCTGCTTCAGAGTACAGTTGAAACTGATTTGTAATGCCCTCAACCCTCCCCCTCACCTGAAGAAAAAGGGACACCATCATCTTCCTTAGAAGGTTATATTGGATGGATTGTTTCAAGTTGGGGACAGCATTCCTGAATGGCACTTAAGTTAAAACAAAACCAGCACTTTGAATTGCACCCAGAAACCTGCCAGTCCGTGTCTTGTCCATGACCTGCAATGCAGGTCATGTACTCAGGGTGATGAGTGCCAGAATCCAGCAGGCTGTTGGATTCTGTATCAATGGGAGTTCACATAAAGTGCATTGCAATAATCCAAATAAGCATTTATTTATTTTACTAGGCTTAAATGCCCCTCCAATCATGTCTGACTCTGAGCAGCGTACGGACTTTCAAAATAGGTCTGTATTTTAATCAAGATTGAAAACTAAAGCATAACAGCGTAATAATATAACTCTAAGCACTGAGGAACAATCATGTCCCATATATATAATCAATTCCCCAGGAGAAACAGGGATAGCCCTTCAGGCCCCAAAGGCTTGTTGAACAGCCAGAACTTAATGGGTCTATGAAGAGCTAACAGAGTTGTGTGCTGTCTGATAGTGATAGGTAGCAGTAAAGACTTGGATCACTGTTGGGGCTTTCTCCTGTTCCAGGTAGGGCTGTATCTACTGCACAGTCCAGAGCTGGGAAAGCACCAACTGGCCACAACTTCCACCTGCTTATTAAGCAGCAACCCCTTGCTCCAGGAGGACCCCCAAACATAGAAATGCTCCTTCAGATGTACTGCTTCCCTGTCAAGAGAAAACCCCAGGGATGACAGGGAACTGCAATGAACAAACATCAATTCTGTCTTTCATGGGTTCCAATTTGACCTGTTTCTTCCCATCCAGATCCCAACAGCCTTAAGACACTGGGATATGACTTTAATGGCATCTCTGGCCAGGCCTGGGATGGCAATATACAGTTGAATTTCATCTGCATATTGATGATACCTTGCCCCAAACCAGCAATGGCTCTCCCAGTGGCTTTGTAAAAATATTAAAAAGCAGTGGAGACTGGACCACCCCATAAGGCCACTAAGCTGATCTCTCCTGCCTTGAAATTGCTGAAATTTCCTAACTGAAATTGCTCATTAAGGAACCACTGAAAAGCAATGACTCCAATCCCCAAGCACTTCAAGGCAGTCCAGAAAGTAACCATGTTCAATGGTATCCAAGGCTGCTAAATGTTTGATAGGACTATTAGGGGTGCCAACAAGATCCCAACAAAGGTAAATCAACCAGAGCAAACAGTGCTCTTTGTCCCATGCCCAGGCCTGAACACTGACTGAAAGAGGTCCAGATAATCTGCTTCTTCTAGGGCAGTTGTCACCTGCTCGATAACATTTTCCCCAAAGGGGAGTTTGGGGTCTGGACAATAGTTGTCAAAAACAGTTGATCCAGAAGGAGGGATAGCACAGATATGCTAGCTCTAATAAAGATACTGTGCTCTGGAGCAGTTCTTCCGAGTCATTTCTAAAATATGCACAGAATTAATGTGCATGTATGAAAAATGTATTTTAAAGTATTGCTTCTTTTACAGGTATGCTTTTTTGTGGCCCTGTATTATAATGTCATCATTGGATGGAGTTTGTTCTATTTTTCTCAGTCCTTTCAGCATCCGTTACCGTGGGATCAGTGTCCCTTGGTGAAAAATTCTTCACATACCTGTAAGTGTTAAATGTAGTACTGTGTTGTCTTTTCTTTCCCTTTTGAATAATGCATTTTTACTGAAGTTTTGTAAGTGTTAAGATTTTTTTTTTTAAATGAACAAAGTGAAAAATAATTAGGTGTAGATAATTTGGTTCACAATGTTTAGATATAGATATACATATAGGTATAGATATACATATACATACTGTATATATATGAATGATGTCTGGTGTTTGGGTTTAACACTTTTAGAATTACTATGTTGAACTGAATCTGTTACCATTGTTAAATAAATTTGATTTCTCCCATCATCATTATTAGTTTTACAATACAGCTGTTCTTATCACCCCTGTATCCCCTCATTAAGTGTAGGAACTATGACTAAGAACTGAAGACGGCAGTTAGAAGAGCCATGTCTCTTTGTAATGAGCTGGCAGACTAGAGAAGGCAGCGCAACATGTTGCAGAACTTCAGTAACTTCATCATCCACCACAGATGCTGAAATGTGGTGTGTTGAATTAATGTGCTGAAGTAGGACCAGAGAGACGCAGGCTGAAGTCAACTCCTGAGCATGAAAACTCATTTGGTGACTTTGGGTCACTCTTTCCCTGTTAGCATACTAGTAAAATATGGCATACTGGGTGGTCACTTTTCACCAAAATGGCCTTTAGACAATGTTAATGGGGAACTCATCAGCTACGATTCTGAATATTAACCAAAGGAATTATATTATGTATTTGACATTTGGAATGAATCACTCTCAAAACAAGATTTTCTTCCCATTCTTCTACAATAGTCTTTTCCAACCTGCTGTCCCTGAGGTAAGTTGTCCTACAATCCCTAACAGTGAATGCAATACAGTGAAGGAAATCAAGTGGGTGAAGCTTAACCTATTACTTCAAAATTTATCATACATTCCAGTTTTTTATTATGCATATAGTGCAGTAAAACAGAAGAGAAGCCTCTAAGCAGCTCCACAAAAATGTGTGATCAATTTTAAAGTTGAGATCAAAATCATCATAAACCCCAAATATTCTGAGTAGAAACAAATGGACTAAGTAACTTTTAAATGTAAAATTAAATTTAAATGTAAAGTCTCTTCAGTCCACTTTAAATGGAAGAGAGTTAGAATTAAATGGATTTAACACATTTTAACATATTAATGTCACTTCCCTCGAAGCTGGAAAATGCAAGTTCTGAAACCTTTCTGTGTTGCATGCCAAACATTTTCTATTGCTTATAAAAATAGTTTGTAAATAACTTCCAGATTTCACACTAATGACTCCCTTGTTACAGTCATTCTTTTCCCATAAAGTTTAAGCAATAGAAAGCCCAAGAGAATAAGGGAAATGCCTGCGAACAATCAGACTATAATGTGTCTGATCCATAAATTATCAGGGTTTAGGTAATCAGTCATAGCCATAATAACTTTTCTGGCATATCATGTGATACAATAAAATGCAATCTATCTTTGAATTTTAATTATCACATGGTGATCAAGTAAGAGAAAAAAAAACTTTATTGCTTGAGATAAATTTATACGTAATCTTGAAATGTTACAGAAGTGTTTTTTATTGGTTCCTGATATTTGAATCATACAAATACTTATAAGTTAATATTATTCTAGAATGGATTACTTTTTCTTGAATTCCATATTTGAGATAAAATATAAACTTCAGGAAAAAAAAAGATTCAACCATTTGGCTTATAGTCAGTGCTTTTTCTTAAAGTCTTATTGAAGAGGATTTCCAACCAGAATTCTTAAAAAAAAAAAAAAGGAAAAAAGAAGAAAATGTAGAAAAAGAGAGGTAGGTCCCACAGAATTCAGTGGCTTTATTTACCATTGTTTACAGTACAGAATTCTTGAAAAGTTCGGCACAAGCTCACTTAATTTAAATCGATGTACCCTCCCTCTTGTATATCCATTCTCATATCTTTAAAGCTGAATATTTCTGGAAGAAAACAAAAGGGACAATTTAGTTTAACATAACTTATTCCTTCCTTCTAGTTTGCCACCTACCTGCCAAATATAATGAGCTGATCAACTTGTAACTCTTTTCTATCTATCCTGAGTAGATTCTCTCTACTCTGGTCAGGGAAAAAAGCCAAGTCCTGTCAACTGCTTGAAGTTCCACACACAGACATGAAATTAAGGTACATGAGGCCTGTCCTGAACACATTTAAAATAGGACTGTGTATAGATTCAGCTCCTAAGGACACAGTATAATGGTTTACAATATAACGGATAGCTTTTAAGGTTGAGAATACTTTAAAACGGTCATATCTTTTCCTGGGCTTTACAGCTGCCATACAATTTAAGGGGGGAAAAAAAACTGTTTGGTTTAAGGTATTCCCAACTGGTGCTACATGTGCACCTAATATGCTTTGAATCATATTTTGCCCTTTGAATTTGGATCTCTTCACAGTGGCACTGTGTTGCAAAATCCTTTAAATTATTCTCATTCAATTTAAGGGAAGAACAATTGTTCTGACTGAGGTGCAGGGCTCTAGGAGTTACCTTTGTTAAAAGATGATCAAGAGGTAGGCATGAATACTCCCCCATCCATAGTACACACTCATCCCTCTAATGGTCTGTAGCCTCCCTGGCTTCCAACGCTTCAATAAATCCCAAAAGAAGACACCAAGAAAGAACTTGGGGCCAGATTAGGATGCAGAGACAGAGAGCTAAACTTTAAAATATCACCCCCCAAAATTAGAAACAATTCAAAAACATTGTGAGACCAATGGAGGAAAATAAACACATTTTGCATAGGAGAAAAAACCATCAGGGAAATTGGAAGAAAGAGTTTGACATGGCATTCATTTAAAGAGGCTTGAACTACTTTTGAAGACAATATGGGACTACTGTAACTAATTATTGGCATTGTAGAGATTTAGAACAACATGCCAAAAGAGTATTTATAGTTTGGCTCATTTTTCTGGGTTCTTAAATGTAAGTATCTAAATATGGTCCAAAAGGGAGAAGAATACATTGCAGTGATTGCCTTAAGGGTCTTAGAATACTATGAAGAACATTTTGTACTACTTTCTAGTTGGATTGACTTCCCTTCCCTTCCCTTCCCTTCCCTTCCCTTCCCTTCCCTTCCCTTCCCTTCCCTTCCCTTCCCTTCCCTTCCCTTCCCTTCCCTTCCCTTCATTTTCTGTTTAGTTGTAGAGCCAGAATGTGAAAAGAGCTCAGCTACAACGTATTACTGGTACAGAGAAGCACTCAATATTTCTAGTTCTATATCTGAGAGTGGAGGTCTGAATTGGAAAATGACAATCTGCTTATTGGCTGCATGGGTTACGGTGTGCCTGGCAATGATTAAAGGCATCCAATCTTCAGGCAAAGTGAGTATTGCCACCTATGTTCTTATTCACCACCCCCTTTGCCTATTTTGCCATAACATTTGCATGGGCAAGCTGGAAGATATGACTCACTGTGTCTGTGTGAGTGTGCTTGTGTGTGTATACTTTCAAGTCGGGAAATGTTGGTGCCATAATTTTAAAATTATAGTCTGCTAACTATAAAAACCATCCTTGGATAAAAAGAAGGCAGTATTGTGGTAAGAGAACCTTGATCTCTTTTCATTTGCCATGAATAATGCTTATAATTACATCTCAGCACTTAATTAAAAAAAAAAGAAAAGAAAATCCAAATGAGTGGGGTTGCTAGTTGGGTTTTTGAGTACAGTTTGTTTTATTAATTGGATCTGGGTTACATCTATGAAATAATGCAACTGTCAGGTCAAGTATCAAACCTATGTGTTTGGGATATCATGACCATATTGGTGACTCCAAAAGGAAGAAAAAGATCACCCAGACCTGAATCTTTTAAGTAAACTGCAAGTGGGAAAGCAGAGCTGAATGGTTTTGAGTCACAGAAAGAAGATTTGAGCTGATGTAAAATGAGAGCACAGAATAGGTGGGGCTCAGGATGGGTAGTGCAGAAGATAACATGGTTTTATTTGAAGAAAATAGAAAGAGTGGAAAAGAGGGTTAATAGAATTATCAGAACCAATCACCTAGTTAACCAGGTTAAGGAAGCAAAGGATCAAGCAAAGGTTAAGGAAGCAAAGGATCAAGATGAGTAAAAATGGTGGTGATTGGTTGATTATGTGCCATCAAGTTGGTGTTGACTCATAGTGATCATATAGGTAGACCTTCTCCTTGGATAAACACTATGGTAGCACATCCAAAAAGTATAATTGTCTGACTTCAGATTTTCACCCACTTTCATGAAGCCATAATTTATGATCAAACTAAAAATGATCAAATTCTTCTGAAGATAAGTTTCATACTAAATGATCCTCCTGACTCTAATTCCCTAATCTCCCTAATCCTCCTTGTAAACCTCCCAGATCCAGTAGCTGGCTACTGTGAGACTCATAGCTGGCCTTTGCTCCAGCAGGGCTCTTCTTATTTCTGCTTTTTTTTTGAGCCATTCACAACTGATTTGGACCATTTGATAATATGCCTAAAATTTAGACTTGATATTTTGATTTCTACTGCAGTCGGGGAGAAAACATAGTTTATAGTATGTGGCGATACTTAAGCCTTTTATACGACATACTTTAGACCACACAGATGTGTTCAGAGCAATATATATATTCATTCTAGTTTATATTGTTCTGCATATATATTTATCAGTCCAAAGGGCAATGAATTGACAGTGCACTGATGTTTTCGGGAACATATATTCACGTGAGAATTCTTCTCACAAATGTCTTCCCTGTGGGCAAAATGTCTCGATCACAGTGGAATATGTGGTCTGACAATACCACCTACTAAGAAGATGGTACTTTAGGTGCTCTGTTTCGAAGATGGGTTGTCATTCAGTGCAATCACTCCTACAGTTATAGAGAATGGGTTTGACTTATTGTTTTTCAGCTGTAACAGTAACAGCTGTCAGCAGACCTTGGCTGATCTCAAAAACCTAAATAGATTTGGACCTTGATGATACTTGGAGTGGAGACTACTGGGAAATATCAGGGTTGTAGGCTAGACTGAGAAGTTAAGAAAAACGGCCTCAGAAAAAGGCAGTGGCCAACTACTTCCATATTATTCCACAAAAATTAGATGAGCATGGTCATAAAGTTATCAGGAGCTAAGCTTTACCTTTTATATCAATAATTTATTACCTGCTCTGCCATCTCAAGCTGATGTTTAAACATTTATAGAGTATTTTCCTCAAACATAATAACATGGCCATCAAATTAAAACTGTATTGTTCGTCACTTGAAATGGAATGGTACCATTAAAATCATAGCAATTGCTAAAACCAAAAAGAAAAAAAAAAGTGGGGGGAGTCTTTCCTGGGAAAGGGGTGTTCTGGCCAATTTTAAAACAACCTATAGGGATTCCCAGAGTGCCTTCTGAGACAAATTTGCTTTCAGTTTTCCTTTTCCCCAGTGGTCTTCTTATATAACAGACTGTGATGATATAGTTTTTAAAAATCAGAAACAGAATTATTAACTATAAACAGCTTCAATTCAGAACAAGCTTTTTTGTCTCCTAAGCAAAGGTAAGGAGCAAAATCAGAATACAGTATCCTTCAGGGTGGTTTTTAGTAATATACTCTTTTAGTAATATACTCTTTTTTTTTTTCCTCTCCCAGAGAGGAAACTTTCAAAACTCAGATTCTTACATTTCTAGTTTTTCAACATAATCCTAAATGCCCTTTTTCTAATGGAAAATATCATTTCTGGTGGAGCAAGGCACTGGATTTAGTCCAGAGGCTTCTGTCTGTCAATCTTTAAATGTATAATTTGTTTCCTTCTTGAAACAAATTCCCTTACCCTTCTTGTGCTATCTCTGATCATGTCATATATCAGTGTTGTAAGATCCAGGGCACAAAATAATCCCTAAACACTTTGAATGTAGCCTCAGAAACCTCCAGAAGTCATTACTAGTTTTTATGTAATTTTAGTACAACAGGAGAATCACTGGTACATGAATTGGATTAAATATTAATTAAATAGCAACTATATTTGATTTTAATTACTTTTAAATATAAACAAATGAAAACAAAATTTATTTTTGGCCTATTTTTGCAGTCTTTGAGACATTGAGCGAGATGATAGTTCATGTTTACACATGTGGACACTGATATAGTATGACATCATGAATACTTTGGTCGGGGGGAGGGAATGATGGGCAAATAACATATTCCTGATAATGATTTGCTATTTTCAAATTATGGTTTACAGGTACACTGATGTCCTAAGTGAATATGGAGTGGGGAACCCTTTCTTTTTTACTCAGTGATTCAGCAGGGCAAGAAGGCTTGAGCTTCAGAGAGTACCAAACACGACAATGAATCTGGATATGTCCACTAGTCTCCTTTATAGAGACGTGACCAGATCATTATGGTCTTTCTTGGTGCATATTTCACTGTTGTGTTCTCATTTGTTTGTTTCTTTCAAAATAAAGTAATTTCTTATTTCAGATGATACATTTATTTCAATAAAGGAGCAACGACAGTTGTTGGCCTACAGATCTCTTAAGCAACCCTTTTGCAGCCTGGTGCCTTCTAATGTATTTTAGCTTTTAACTCCAGTCATTCCCAATAAAGGCTCTGCTGGCTGAAGATTATGGCAGTTGAAGTCTAATACATTTGGAGACCACCTGTTTGGCAAATGTGTTAGTTTAAGACAACATAGAATTGATTATTGAGAATGTGTGATAATCCTACATTTCTGATTAGATTATTGCTATTGTCAGTCAGGACAGGATGACCTCTAATGGTTGAGGATGTTTTTGGTTGTTTTCTTTTTAAAATGATTTGCTTTTAATATCTTTCAGGTAATGTACTTTAGCTCTCTTTTCCCTTATGTCGTACTTCTGTGCTTTCTAATCAGAGGGCTACTCTTAAATGGTTCACTGGATGGGATTCGTCATATGTTTACCCCAAAGGTAATACTTGATGACTTCTGATTCCATTTACTATTTATGTTTCAATAGCTTCAATAAACTTAAACTCATAATCAGTTGGAAGAAGTCTACTGATTTGAGGTACATGTGCTGTGGAATAGAGTTCTAGTAAATATAAAAAAGTCATTGTTTTTACACTTTTAAACTACATCTTCACTCTCAGAGGATAAGGACATTGTCCACATGGCTCCTTTATTCACATTCACTTTCAGTGGTTTGAGATTACAGCAGAGGGAAACAGATCAAAAACACTCTAGTGGTATATTTGATGGAGAAAGAGAAGATAGCTGTGTCTTCTTACACATGCAACATGAGGATAACAAACTTATTTTGACTCTTATAATGTAGGTTTCAAAATTAGATAAGGAAATCCTTGACACACACACACCCGCTCCCCCTGATTCCCTGTTTCATTTATTTGTCCTCCTGTGTATGGACTGATCCAAATGAGGGGAAGGGGATTGGTCTTGCCAGTATGGCTTGCTCTTCTTCCTGGAGTTAAGGAATCAAAGCTTGAAGAGAGATATTTAATAGGCCTGTGAGGAGTGACTCAACTCCACTTTGGTGAATTGCTTCAAGCCTACAGCAGTCTGATTCAAAGTGATTACTCAACTTGAACAATTAACTAGTTCTGCCCAAACCAGGAATGGTCTTTTATTGTAAGGCTCCAGACAGCATAGCCACAATGATCCAGCATTTGAAAGGAAAGGAACGTCTTGTTAACAGATATTTGTAATTGCCTTGTACTGTATACTTCGCAACATGTTAATCACTTTTTCAAATCTGTACAAAGATAATTAATGTTACCTAATAGCTGCAGCTGTGAAGGTCTTCAAAGGGACACTTTGCTTTGATCAAAGTGTCCATTTAAAGTGGCACAACAGACTGAAAGAAGCATTTCCTTTCAAATGCTGGGTCATTGTAGCAGAATCCTGAAAACATTACTCAGAACTTGATGATAAAGTAAGCCAGAGAATGATTAAGAGATTTAGGGAAAGTCACATGGGAAGTCTCAAACAGCAATTAGAAGGAACTATGATTTATTAATCCCTTTATATATGGGCATCAATTATTTTGCACATTCTGCAGCTGGGAACTAGTTCTATGTGCTGCCCATTTTAGATAGGCAACTTGTTTGGACATGTTTCCCAAAATGCAATGGTCTTTTTAAGGACAGGCAGATATCAACATCCTTTATATTAAATATTTCTGCAAAGATCTCTTACATCTTCTGCCCCAACAGTTACTTATTCCCCACCCCCCACCGCCCTTTATGCCAGCCATTTATTTGCCCTAACTCTGCATTGCCAGGAGCACAGAGAGGTAGGAATGCAGTACCTCTTCTGGCTTGGAAACAATAATAAGAAATCTGGCCCTCTGGCTGGATTTTTCTCAGCTATCTATTGTTTTAAAATAAGGTTTTTTCCAGATCAGGACACCACTGTCTCAATAAATCAGATGTGCACAGTAAAGCCTTCAACTGCTTTTTTCCTGGAGTGTTGGAGTAGGTAACCTCTATAATATAGGACGGGGCCAGGTCTGCATTACTTTTTAATTTGTTTTAATTACAATCAATTAAATTGAGTCAATATGGCTACTCCCATGTATTTATAAGTGTTACTTAAATCAGAGACTTCTATTAACATAGCTATATCAAGTATAAGGAAACTGTTCTATTATAAACATGCAGTTGCAGTGTCATGTTTAATAATTTGTAATAATGGTTTCAATGAACTGATCCACTATCCCAGTAATTTCAGTAGATGAAATTCTCCTATAAAAGTCCATTCTGAGCCATTCTTAGCTCAATATTGTCTATACTGACAAGCAACCAGTCTCTAGGATTTCAGGTAAATGCCTCTACCAACTCTATCTACAATTCTGAAGAATTTTGTAAGCAAAATGTATGTTCTTTCACTGATAACACCTGTTAGTCCTCCATCCTGTTCATGTCTACTTAGAAGTAATCCTCACAGTTTGCAATGGTTTTTACTTCCAAGAAAGTGAATGTATAGTTGCATTCTTAAATCCACAGATTCATTTTTCATCAAATAGTGAGTGGATGTAACAATACTTGAACCAAAGACTCAGAGAAATAATCTCCACTGAACTCCTTGGTGATTACTGACATGTTTAGGGGGAAAAAATGCCAGAAAGAACTTTTCTAGGATATGACTGATTGATTGAAAACAGCATCCTATTCAAAAGCAATTGGAAATTAAGATCGAATAAAAACTGTATACTTAGCGCCATCTAGTGGACTAACTATGCTATATCAATTTGGGAAGATCTGTTTATATGTGGAAAAACTCAACAGAAGCATTTGTATAGAAAGCACTTCCTGATTACTGAAATGCACATTTTTAGAGAACAACCACTAGCTTGGAAAAATCTAGTAAAAGGAAAGGGTTTGCTTTTATCACAAGAACGCATTGCATTCCACAAGAATATTGAAATAATGGGCCACTTTAAAAGTTCTGTTTGCTAGATAATACTACTGACATTTGGCATACATCACATTCCAGAAGCTGTGATCTTAGACCCACTTTCAGTACAATAAACACCATTGAACTAATGACATGTCATCAGATTAGACAGGCATAGATGTATGCTATCAGTCTTGCTTTAGCTAATGAATTGTTCAGTTTTCACTAAAGTGAAACAGGCCTGTTTTCACCAAAGTGAAATTTTACATTTCAGTTTCAAGATCTGTTCAGGCTGTTTACTTTCTATAATTGGCATAATTGGCATAATGATGTAAAAGTGAAAAATAATTTTAAAAATCCCCCAAATCTCGGTATTTCAAGCAATGTTACACATGTTGTTGAATAAATGTTTCAAATACTAAAACCACTTTTTTCCCAAAGTCCTGAAAAACAATCCTCTTCTTATATAGGAATCATGGTTTTACTGTGATTTTAATGTGGAGATTAAACAGCAATTAATGATACAGAGTTATTCATTTGAGTCAGTGATTTATCAGTTTTGTTCTGCTTGGATGTTGTTGCTGTTATTGTTGCTGTTATTTCTGACATGCCCAAATTTCTCTGGGCAAATTTCACCTATGCTTGAAAACAATATTGGCAACGTTATTGGTAAAAGTTTATTTTTATGGTGTGCGAAGGGGAAACTTCAGCCAAAATACTAATGTTAGTTTTATGTAATGTTTAGAATACGTTTTAACTAATTTGCAAAACGGATAGAAGACAGAATATACTCTTGGTTATCTAGAGCAGTGTTTCTCAGCCTCAGCCATTTTAAGATGTGTGAACTTCAATTCCCAGAATTCCCCAGCCAGCAAGCTGGCTGGGGAATACTGGAAGTTGAAGTCCACATACAGTGGTACTTCGGGTCACGAACGCTTCTGTTCACGACCAATTCGGGTCACGAACAGCACCGTTCGCAAAATTTTGCTTCCGTTCGCGAACACCGGATCGGGTGACGAACAGGATCCGCGGCCATTTTCCCTGCCGTGACATGTGGTCGTGGCTTCCTGTAGGGAGGGGACTCTCCCTCCAAGCAATAACCGCCTCCCCACCCGCCTTCCTGTCCTCCACGCCAGAAGTCGCATCGAGCAAGGTTACCTCTCTTCGTACTGTACTTTGTGTCATATTTTTGTGGTTATAAAAAAAATACATATGGTTCAGAACGGATGAACCGTAATTACATTGAACCTTATGGGGAAATTTGATTCGGGACGCGACCAAAATTGGTTGGCGACCAAATTCGGAGGGGTCAGAACGGATTAACCGTAATTACATTGAACCTTACAGGGAAATTTGATTCGGGACGCGACCAATTCGGGTCGCGACCAGAGTCGCGGAATGAATTAAGTTCGTGACCCGAGGTACCACTGTATCTTAAAGCTGCTGAGGTTGACTAAGACTGATCTAGTGACCATGATCAAATTCAGAGCTGGCCTGAGCTGTGTGTTACCATTGGAAAGTGAGCTTTAGAATGTTTCCTGATTATGTGTTGCCTCTCTGCTTAGCAGAAATGCTGCATTTTGTAGTTGACTTATATTATATCTGATTTCAAACAGCTTGAAATAATGCTGGAGCCTAAGGTCTGGAGAGAAGCTGCAACTCAAGTGTTCTTTGCCTTAGGACTTGGATTTGGTGGAGTCATTGCCTTTTCAAGCTACAACAAGAGAGACAACAACTGCCATTTTGATGCTGTTCTGGTGTCCTTCATCAATTTTTTCACATCTGTGCTGGCAACTTTAGTGGTGTTTGCTGTTCTGGGCTTCAAGGCCAACATCATAAATGAGAAATGCATTATCCAGTATGAATATTTATTTATCAATTTTTATAGAGGATTTCAGTGAGGAATTTCCACTGTGATTCTTTTGTTTGATTGTGTGCCTTTGCCTTTTTCTGCTTGTTTTATAGAAATTCTGAACAAATTATCAACCTTCTGAATAGTGGCAATCTCAGCAAGGCTATCATACCTCATCATATTAATTTATCAAGTATTACAGCAGAGGATTATAATCTGGTATATGATATCATTCAAAAAGTTAAAGAAGATGAGTTTCCTCTGGGTTTGAAACCATGTCAAATTGAAGATGAACTTAATAAGGTCAGAATGATCATTCAATCTGTGATGCAAAGTTGAGAAATGACCAGCTGTTTTAATAAACCTCCAACCTTTTGAGAGTAATATTGCTTTTCAGTTCCAAATAATGTACTGAATCGGACCTTTGCCTCAAGTTTCCTTGCCTATATGTGCTATCTATTCCCATCCCTATCAGGTTCATAATTTGAACAGTTTACTGCTGATGTTAAGGAATGTACAACATCCTTAGCTGGTTCATTTTTATTTTTAGTAGTGACTAAAGAAAACTCTTGGAATAAAACAATGTTGAGACTGCATCTGAAGCAGCTTGGCTGTCATAGCTGCTTTAAGCAGCAGCATTCACACCTGGTCCTCTTCATTAAGTGTATTTGCTCACCATATAGTGCTTCTTCTGTCTTTTTGAGCTCCCTCTTCATGACCAATTTTAATCATTGAGATTTCTCCTTGACAGGCTGTTCAAGGAACTGGTTTAGCTTTCATTGCCTTCACAGAAGCCATGACGCACTTCCCCGCTTCTCCTTTCTGGTCTGTGATGTTCTTCCTCATGCTAGTAAATCTAGGACTTGGCAGCATGTTTGGAACCATTGAAGGGATCACTACACCTATTGTTGATACCTTCAAAGTGAGAAAAGAAATTCTGACTGGTGAGTTGGTATACATTTCTTTCTTTAAATCTGATGTTATTCTACAAGAAAATGACCTCAACAGAGTAGCTTCCTAATCTGATTTTATATTAATGGCATGTTTTTACCAGTAGAAAAAGTGCTTCTACTCTTCCTTGAAACCCCTCACATCACAGGACCGGGGCTGTTCAGAGCAGATTAGGAGCATGTGCAAGTCACTGCAGGGCAGAGATAGAATTGCCTGCCTTTGATGATAGAAGTCATTCGGTCACCAGAAGACCACATGGATTTTATTAGAGGTGTGCAAAGCATTTCAAGTTCAACATGTTTCAATAGCCTGTTTTGGTCTCAAAGGAAGTGCTCAGACACTTTTCTGACCTTCCTAGCAAGGTCAGAACAGTAATAGAACACTTCCTAAGAGGAATAGTCCATTTCAAATATGAAACAGCTGTTTGAAGGACAAAAGAGGAATTTTCAAGAGCCAAATTATTCAAATGGGAATTATTTTGCATACTTGTAGATTTTACCTATACTTGTTCTGAGTATTTAGACTTCTGCTTGATTGATACTAGGGCTGGCCGTGAAGAGGTACTTTGGAATTAGTGTAAACTCAGCATTTCTTTTTGTATATGTTTGTGCCTTTGAGTCAGGGTTGACACCTGGTGACTGCCTGGAAGACTCCCTGTATTTTTCTTGACAAGGTTCTTCGGAAGTTGTTTGCCATTGCCTTCTTCCTAGGGCTGAGAGAGAGTGACTGGCCCAAAGTCATCCAGCTGGCTTTGTGAGCTGTAGTGAAACTCTTAAAGTGTCAGAGACACTTTTCAGGATAAGTGAGCTTCCTATAGGGTAATATGAACCCAACTTTAAAAGATACCTTAGCACATCATCCTATGATTTTTCTTTTAGAATAAAATTCTGTCTTCCTTTGTTTTGCACATCTTATGCAAATTTCTCTCTCTTTTAACATTAGTATTCTCCCATTCAAACTCTGAATATTAGAATCACTTTTTCCAAGTATTAATATTTAGGGTTGATGTAGGTATCTTTTTTGGTGATAGATACATTTGGGATTTTAGTGCTTGTTATGGGTGCTCTCACAAAATCAGTGCTCCAGGAAATTTCCTAGGCAAAATACAGATGTCATGACAGATGTCAGTCAAAATACTCATTGACTTTTTTTTTTCTGGGCAGGTAGGCATAGCCCCTAACTAAACCGCTGGACTGTAATGACTCACAGTTATATATTCTAAGAGTACTTATGGAGACCACATGTATTCTTGTAAAAAAAGATGATGCTAGATACTATCCAATTATGCCAAAAAAGATGTTTTTAGGCACACTAGTGCCTATTATTTATATTATTGTTATTTAATTGATTTCTACTCTGCATTTCTACTGAGATAAACACTCAGAGCAGCTAACAAAGTTTAAAGAAAAATATTAAAAGCTCAACACAGATTAAAATTAACAATGAAATGATTCTAAAAATCACCTAATAGTTAAAAGTTGGCAAAAAAGATGCATCTTTATGGAGTTTCTAAATACCAAGGTGGAGGCCAGTCAGAATTTCTAACGGATTGTGTTGCATAGCCAGGGAGCATTTGCAAAAGGCCCTCTCCTGAATGCTGGAAAACTGCAGGGCTTTTCCAGTTGGAAGGGCCTGAAAGTGCATATACTTAATTTAGGGTTAGGGTAGATATTACTAGGATAGAACAGTCTATTGGTGCCATTCAGATTCTTAGGTCTTAATCTTCTCATCTTTCTGGATCACTTTGCACTTTTCTGGATTTCTTTTACTCTCAAATTAAAATCATTTCAAATTTGGTATGTACTTTTTCTGTAAATTATTTGAGTATTATTTTGCCCACAATACATAATGTAAACAATTCCCACTGACGAAGGCATTGGAGAACTACATCACAACATTTGGAGAAGTATGAGTAAATGAAATTATATTGGCTAAACAAATTTAGCCTCGTTCCACTATACTATACACACAGGAACATAAGAAACTATCTTATACTAAGTAGTTATATTTGGTAGTCAGTATAAGTAGTACACTGAGTAGTTATACTTTTTCTTTCTTATGCCCCCTCTTCTTCCCTCCCCCCCTTTTTTCTCTTTCTTCCCCCCTTCCTTTTTTCTTGATTTTTCTGTATTTTAACTTTTTTGGAAAACATAATAAAATTTATATTATGACTAAGTAGTTATACTTATACAAGCCCTGTACTGCTGATTCTGATTTGCAGCAGTTGTCCAGGGTTTGAGTGGAACTTTTCTTTGATCCTATCTGGAGATGCCAGGGATTAAATCTTGGAACTTGTACATGGAAAATATATGTTCTGATCTATAGTCGCTCTCCAAATATTCCACATAGTATAGAATCTCCCTGGTCCTTGTTCATTGCTAACACTGAGAGTTTGTAACTAGCTCGGTAGTTGTGGTAGTTGTGCCATTCCTAGTTTCACCACATATTTCTAGATGAAGAATAGAGAAGAAACAATGAAAAGGACGTTTAAAACCTTGTACAGTGGTACCTCGGGTCACGAACAGCACCGTTCGCAAAATTTTGCCTCCATTCGCGAACGCCGGATCGGGTGATGAACAGGATCTGCAGCCATTTTCCCTGCTGTGACACATGGTCGTGGCTTCCTGTAGGGAGGGGGACTCTCCCTCCAAGCAATAACCGCCTCCCCACCCACCTTCCTGTCCTCCACGCCAGAAGTTGCGTCGAGCAAGGTTAGCGTTCTCTCTCTTCGTATTGTATTTTGTTTCAAATTTTTGTGGTTTTTTAAAAAAATACATATGGTTCAGAACGGATTAACCGTAATTACATTGAACCTTATGGGGAAATTTGATTTGGGTCGCGACCAATTTGGGTCGCGACCAGAGTCACGGAACTAATTAAGTTCGTAAACCGAGGTACCACTGTACAATACAATAGCAAATATGGAAAATGTACTTATATGTAATAATAATAAAAAGAAAAAGAAAACAAAGCCAAGGTGTAGTATCATCTCAGAAAGAAACAATGAAAATAATACCAAAAGTATTAATGGATATATGACCTCTATTCTTTTTCCCCCCTGCTTTCTTATAGTCGCTTGCTGTCTTCTAGCATTTTGCATTGGTCTCATATTTGTGCAGCGGTCTGGTAATTACTTTGTAACAATGTTTGATGACTACTCTGCTACACTGCCTCTACTTATTGTTGTCATTTTGGAGAATATTGCAATGACTTACGTTTATGGAATAGACAAGTAAGTGCACATACTACATTATTTAATATACGACACTGCTAATAATTCTGAACATTGCAATTTTATTGAACTAAAGGGCAGGGATGTCCCCTTATATGAGTGGGTGGGAGGTGGCAGAAGGCAGGGAAGTTGAGAGAAGGGGGAAAACGTAACTTATTTTCTCCCCTCTCTTTGTCCCTGGTAGGCACAAGCACCACAGGAGGCAACTGTTTGCAATACCAACATTGCATAGATTTATCAAAACAAAGCTTGAATACAGTTGTCCCTCTAATACATTACTTAGTCCTAGCACAACTAATTAGAGGTACACATCACTGATTGACATACAGTAAGTTTCCCAGTTACAGTAAGCAGAGAGGTTAACTAAATTAGTAATACTTACCAAAAGTTGTCTCGTAGCTTTTCATTCCAGAAAGATTTTTAATGCAGAAAAGATAATGAAATAGATAGCATGCAAAAAGCAAAAACAAAATGGCAAGCCATAGAAGGGAGACATTCTTATATATCCTTCACACAGAGCTCTTTCACGTTTCTTATTTTGAAAGCTAAAAGTATTGGGCTCTGACCATCTGGTTTTCATCAATCTTGTCATGGAATTTTGTTACAATTTAGAATACAATTTGGGGAGGTAACTAGCTGCTCTTGGGTAGTTCTTGACTGTGGAACGTCACTTTTATCTTCTCCTGATCCTTGGCACATCATTCTTTTAACATGATGCTATATACTGCATTAGACTGAGCATTTGTTATACAGTTTGTTAATCTTATTACCCACCATGATTACTAGAAAGGGTTATTTACTAAACAAGCTTGCAAGGAGGTTACATTCCATTCAAACATGGTTAGCCCTTGGTTTCTGGATATCTAAAGCATCCTTCTAACAGGGAGGTGCCATAATAGCTGGGAAAAGTTTGTGCTGAACATGATGGATATAATCATGATATACAATGACAAACGTTCATTGTATATCATGATTATATCCATCATGTCCAGGCGTCACAAAGAGCACTTAGCATGTGAAGCATGTCTATGAAGGTGGCACTGTGTTTTTAAAATTATTATTCATACTATTTATAATTCATATACACACACACACACACACACACACATATATATATATATATATATATATATATATATATATATATATATATATATTTGTTGGGAAAATTGTATTTCATTTTTGTTATTATTTTTTAAATTTTAAATTAGCTGGAATGTTTTGCCTTAATTCATCTGTTTTAGTCCTTCAGATATGTTGGGGTAACAACTCTCAGAATTTCCATGTGGCTATCCATGATATCTGGGTAACTAGAAGTTTGGGAAAGACTACAGTAGTTTTTGAATTAATAAAGTTTCTCCTGTTTTCCAGATTTATGGAAGATCTAAAAGATATGCTTGGCTTTTCTCCAAATCAGTTCTATTATTATACATGGAAATATATCTCCCCTATTGTTTTATTGTCTCTGCTGGTAGCAAGTATTATCCAAATGGTATTAAGCCCCCCTAGTTACAGTGCATGGATTGAAGACAAGGTGAGTGATGCTTAAAAGAAAGAAAGATAAAAAGAAAGGACATGGAACATTAGTTATTTAATGGTCTATGTATAAACGATAGATGATATAATAAGTGTATATTATAGCAATTTCAAGTTACTATGTATGTCTCAAAAGACCATATCTAACAGCTTATAATACCCAACAGAATATGAGACAACATATTTCCTCAGTGAGAATCAACAATGTGACCTTAAGTCCTTAGAAGTGTCCTCTGGGCAGGAAGGCAAGATATAAGTTGTAGATTATGATGATGATGACGATGATGACAACAACTGTAATAATCTCTTACTAAGATGAATTGGATGGGGCAGATATGTTCTACTGTCAGTAGACAAAACTTCCACTCCATTATATTTACAGATGTGTGCGGCAGGAGCTAAACACCATTCAGTTCTCCATGAGGTCACAAGACAATGCTTTTTGACTTTATAATATTCGGAATGGCCCCAGACAGCATGAAACATTTTTTGGGTTAGTCAGAAAGTTGTTTCCTTCCTTGGATTAATTTGTGATTGAACACATAGTATATGACTAAAGCAGTAGCCAGTCATCACACATTGCCCTCTTATTAAGTCTTAGTAAATTTAGTCTTAGTAAATAGATATAGTTCAGGGGTTCTCTGAACTCTCTTTAGAGTTCTTCGAAATTGGATCATAGAGTAGCCTTGAACAAAAACAAGAAATGTATTCAAATTGGAATTTAGCATTACTGTCAGCTTCGTTGAAAGGGAGTCACAGTATCATTGCATCCCCACTTCTTACTCTATGTAATAAGGTAAGCTATTCAGGCCAACCCCATGTTTAAGTGAAGCATGAGAGATCTCTAGCTAGTAGGACCAGTCTAACCCATGAGGCATTCTTACTCAGCCATAAATGCTTCTTTTGAAATCCTCCCCACTTCCAAAGCCTTGGCCCATGTCTCCTTCCCAGTTAACTGCCATTTCTTGGGCTTCACTTCACCTCACCTTTTCCATCATAAAAAGTTAAGGGGCATCATGTTGCTCCCTAGCTTTGGGATTAAGCCATGTATAAAATGGTAGTTGAAGAAAGAAGGCAATGTAAGTGTTGACTTATCTTGGAAATATGTGCTAATGATATTCCTGATACTTCTTTTGGACATGCAGGCAAGCAAGGAGTTTCAGAACTACCCAACATGGGGACTGATTGTTTGCATCTCTCTAATTGTTTTGGCAATGCTCCCTGTCCCAGTTGTCTACTTGATTCGCCGCTGCAATCTTATTGATGACAGTTCAGGTAGTTTGGCAGCTGTTTCCTATAAAAGAGGGCACATTATCAAGGAACCAGTGAATCTTGAGGGAGATGATGCCAGCCTGATCCATGGAAAGAGTCCAAGTGAGGTGCCATTTCCAACATTTGGCAAAAACATTTACCGAAAACAGTCTGGCTCTCCAGCAGTGGATACTGCCCCCAACGGTCGCTATGGTATTGGCTACATAATGGCAAACATGTCAGATATGCCAGAGTCTGATTTGTAGCTGCTGAGCAGTATTGATGTCTCTGCTTCTATTAAGCTACTGAACATTTGTTCTCTTAAGAGAAGTGATCAACTTCCCTTACTAGAGTGCAATCTCAGGTGCCCCATGACTGCGTCCTTCAAAACATTGTGACATGTGGTACAGAAAGCTTGAAAAATTCCCTTTGGCTTGATTTTCTGGTTTCCATTTGTACTGAAGGGAATGCACATAATATCAATTAGTGATGGCCTAGCTTTGTCAAAAATTGCCAATTTTTAGAACAAAATTATTTTTGCATTTAATTTGAAATTTTTCTATCTTTAAAGTACAGGTGTTACCTCAGTTTGTAGCAATTTTTTAAGTGAATTCATATTTCTCTACTGCTGTAATTGGAAAATCCTCCTTTGTTCCTGCAATTTAAGTCCCTTCTGTGTATTGGAAAAATTAGTTCCAAAGAATTCACCAAGCCTGTATTTACTGCACTTATTTGTACATATGTTTTGTAGATACCCTATACTTTTTTTAAGCGATCACAGTTGCTTAGGCTACTTGCTGAGTTTTGAAAAAAGGAAACAACATTTAAAGCCCTGCAGATTATTTTCTTACTCGTAATAGCTGTAGTATTAGAATACCAAGTATGATTATGCTGGAAACAGAATTCCTCAGTCTCTGGGGAACTGCATATGATGTGGCTGTATTTTACATCCTGTATTTGGTTTTTCAGTGTGAAAATTATATAAACGCGAGTCACTCTGAGACTCTTACAAGACTGTGCAGATTCTGCATTTTTCTAAGCTGTGTGCCTAAAATAAACAAAAAAACCCTCTTCCTAATATTTATTGTGGTTACAAGATTACATATATTATATTTATATATAATATACTTGTAATGTACATATGTATAGTAATAATGTATGTAACTGCTTCAAACTTTGAAGCAAGATGGCTTTTTAAAAAGTATGTTTTGCTTCTGTTTTCATGCAAAGAGGGAGCCTCCTCATCCCAGTCAGTAATAAATAAGAACTGTATGCCATTGCATTTAAACTAGGAATAAAAGATTGGAAAAATGATTGCTTTGTGTTTTCTGTAATGTTGCTACATTGTGTGTCTCAAAAGAATCATAAGATGAGGAAGACTGAAAGAAACATTGTAACCTTGAAAAAACATGCCCCCATGTTTCAGGGCCATGTATTCCCATGCTGTCCCCATCGGAAGGACTATAGCTGCTATATTCTTCAGCTAACATCACTAATTGGTATATTAATGGGAGATAATGGGTAGTTGCAATCCATCATATCTTGAAGTTGCCAAGTAAGTCCCTTCTGTGTATTGGAAAAATCAGTTCCAAAGAATTCACCAAGCCGGTATTTAATGCACTTATTTGTACATATGTTGTGTAAATACCCTGTACTTTTTTTTAAGTGATCACAGTTGCTTAGGCTACTTGCTGAGTTTTTTAAAAAAGGAAACAACATTTAAAGCCCTGCAGATTATTTTCTTATTCGTAATAGCTGTAGTATTAGAATACCAAGTATGATTATGCTGGAAGCTGATACAATCATACATTCTGTAGAGTAATCGAAATGGTATTCCTCTGACTGATTTCATGTTACCAGCTCATTTTTTCTGCTGCTCTTCTATGAAAGATTCTGGGCATACCTCTTAAGAACTTGTAAACAGGCATAGAACACTTGAAATTATTATTTATTTACTGTCATTACTGGAAAATGTGTGGAGAAGATTATAAAAACATAATATTAAGTAATATTTTTCTCAGGGAACAGAGAACAGGATGGCTTAATATAAGAAGACATAAAACATGCTTTTTATAATAGCCAGTTGTAGGATTTGTTACCCCAAAATGGAGTTCTGCTTGAGACAGCAGAAGTTGTGAAGCAACTGAGAGGTTGGATGAAAGATCTCCTGAAACCTTTATTCCTCCTCTTGTATGGTTTATACACATGTCATGCATTCAAGGTGTAAATGTGTCTGTATAAATAAGGATGTAATATTAATTCATTCCTTTCAGAATTACCGTCCTACAGCTCTTCAGAAGTCTTAGGGAACAGGTCATTCTAAACAGTGTTACAGGGCTGATCCAGGAGAACTACTGGACCTTTTAGCCACAATAATATCAGGCCAAGACTTGCCTAGTAATCCCAAATACAATTAACCATGGAGACCAACTGGATGCCTCAGACTGCCATATGTGAGCTGCAGAAATCCAAATGACCATTAGATGGCTGCAAAGAGAAGCAGGAACTCTCATTTGTCATTGCCATCTAGTAATCATCTAGACTTTTGCTGGTAGTCCTATTAAAGCAGGGCACAAGGGCAATAGCTTCCCAAGATTAGCATTCAGAGATAGGCTATCCAGATTATGGAGACAATATATACCCTTTATCACTGCTATTCATTGACAGCTTTACCCACTTGGACTGCGTGTCTATTATGGTCACCACCATCACCACAATTTATTGGAATTCCTTTTGTAATTCCAATAGTTCTTTCTGTGAAGAGTTCTTCCATTTGTCTATACTGAATTTGTACTATTCAGCATGATTCAGTGGCTGCGTCCAGGCAGGGTTTCTTTTGGACCATCACCCTGCCTCATTTGTCATGTTTTAGAGGAGTCCAAATAATAACTGCCATTTATAACTTTCATCTTTTTTCTTATCAGAACAAAAGTCTGCTAGGGAGGAAAACATAGAATAGCTGTAGGTTGTCTTAGAATTGGTGATGCTAGGAGCCATTCAGTTGAATGCTGCTGTTAATTCTACTTTTTAATATTATGAGAGAAGAGGAAGCTTTCCCTCTATTCTCTTTTGCTGCCTCTTATCCAAGAGACAGTTGCTAACAAAATGTATAAGTGCAAGGTAGAATATCTGTGATAATTAATTAACTGCTGTGAGAGACAAAATGCTAAAATAAGTTAGAATGATCCAACAAGATACATTCCTATGTAGCCATTTTTCAGGGGCTGCGTAGTGCCATAGCCAAAATACCTGAGCATAGGTTATCCCCTCCCTGTGGAATCTATATACTGAGACTGAACTTACACAAAGTGTGTGTGTGTGTGTGTGAGTGAGTGAGTGAGTGAGTGAGTGAGGGAGGATAAAGAAATTTGTTGATGCTGGGAATGGCAAAATGTTACAGATGGACATTCTGTTTGTATCATACTTCACGAAGGAGATACTTTAATGTACGCTTGTAAGTTTGCACAAAATCTGAAATTCTTAGACTATATGCAGATGACTTCATGTACAAATATTCATTTAACACTCCCCATTTTAGTCTTGCACTAGTTCATGTTGAATATAAATGGATGTGATTATTGGGATGGTGGAGACAAAGCTGTGTGTATCCTGATTTGGATTAGAAGACTGGTTGAAATTTTGCTTGGCTTAAACCCTGGGTAATAGTGAATTCTCCTGAGGTAGAATTCTTGCAGATAAAACTGGGATGGGAAAAAGGGAAAAAGAGGAGGGGGAATTAAATCTTAAACTTGGTGTAATTTGAGTAGTTCAACCTTCTGAACTAGAGTCAGACAAACTTCCATTGCACAAGGCCAGGGCCAATGGTTGTTCCTGATAGAATCTATTGTGAGTTTTCTTCCCTAGAGGAGTTAGCCTGTGGATCTAATGTTTAAAATACATCATTGCAGCAGTGGAGCAAACAGATTAAAGGCATGTGGGATGACAACAACAGACTAATATTGTGTATTTAGTGACATAGTGCTTAGCAAATTTATTTCTGGCATTTTTCTGTGAACACAGACTTTGATGATAACTTTTATAATTTATATGTGAGGCCATTTATGTAAATGGCAAGCAATAAGGAAAAGCACAAGAGAATAGAAGTTGGAACAGATCCAAAAGAATAAAGATATGAATAAAATCAAGAACCTATTTCAAACATGCTACAGGCTGAATCCAAACAAATCTGCAGGTGAAAAGAAATTCATGTGCTTTTTTGAACCTTTATTGAAGACAGAGTTTCCCACTTTTTTTAATTGCAGCTTGCCTATTTGCGGTGCCTTTTGGAATAAATGAAAGAATCTGAGTACCTGTGGTCATCAAACTTTGAGGGGATTCTTTTGTCCAGGCCACTGATCCTTGGAAGTTCACCTTTGAGAAGTTAATAGATAACCCATGACCCATTGGGTCATTGTTTCAGAGATATTTCCTCACCTAAACAGAGAAACAGAATGACCAAGGGCAAAAAAGCAGTGGGAGTGTGAGCAACTTACAACTTGCTGCCAGCTTCCCCATTGATTTCCTTGTGGGAAGCTGGCAGGGAGTGACAGAAATCCATCCTTCCTTCCTTCCTTCCTTCCTTCCTTCCTTCCTTCCTTCCTTCCTTCCTTCCTTCCTTCCTTCCTTCCTTCCTTCCTTCCCTCCTTCCTTCCTCCCTTTTCCTCCCTCCTTCCTCCCTCCTTCCTTCCCACATATAATATAGGCTTGTGCTGTTTGCCCTCCCCTCACAATCCTCAGGAGAGACCTGGTGAAGCCGCCGCCTCCTCCTCCTCCTCCTCCTCCTCCTCCTCCTCCTCCTCCTCCTCCTCCCCTGCTGATCTGTGGAACTGCCTTCCACTTTGCTGGTGGGAGGTGAAACAAAGGGAGTTGCAGACTGCAAGGAAAACTGCACCCCCACTCCTCATTCTGGAGTGTCCCCAAGGGTCCTCTCCCTCAAGGAAGGAAGAGGGCTCACCTGTCAACCACCAGTGCCCCCCCCCCCCCCAGCCAGACTTTCCTCACCAGCAGACATCCAGGTCACTCCTTCATCCTTCCCTCAATGCCAACTGCCGTTAAGAGATTTAAAATTTTGGCCTTGGTTCCAAAACGGCCAATCACTGCTCACCCGTTAGGCCTTGCTGCCAGCCTATTGGGCACAGGGGCCAGAGGGAGGTGAGAAAGAGGTTGGGGATATGCCCATAACAATCACATGACCTAACTGCACTGACGCACCATTTTGCCTAGTTGAAGGTTACAGACATGAGAGTTTTAGTAGTATATAGATTGGCACATCCCTTAAGCTACACATCCCTTAAGCCATAATTGTTGTGGTATAAGCAGCAGACTCCAACATACACTTACCATGAATGTAAGGAGACTTAACTTTCCCTTATCCATCACCACCTTACAACATTAAAATAATTTCAAAAATGCTACCAAGTTCTAAGGAATTTATGGAGTGTCTTAAAAAAGAGGAGGAAAAATACTGCAAAGCCCTTTTTCACAGGGGAAGAAAACTTCCAGGAAAATGCAAGATTGATTTCAGCAAAATTTTACTATTTATCAGATGTTATCTGATAGGGTATTTTTAATATCTTTTTTATTAAAAGTTTTTTTTTAAAGATAAAAGTTTTAAAAAGATAAAACAAAAACTAACACAAGCTAATACAAAATAGAGAGAACCAACAAGCAAAGAGAGAAGGAAAAAAAAAGTGCAGAAGAAGTGGAGAAGAATAAAAAGAAATAGAAGAAGCTTCTGATTTTCCCTGTAGCAAATATAAATATGATTACAAAGTTATCTTTTACTCTATGATTATAAAAAAGCTCAATTCTTTCTATTATCCATTTTTTCTAATCATCAAAACCACAAGTCATAAGTGCATTTTTTTCTGTTTCATGTAAAAATTCTATAAGGGGTTTCCAGTTAACCATAAATGTAGATAATGTCTTTTCTCTGATCAAAGAAGTTAATTTAGCCATCTCTGCAAGCTCTAAAATCTTCACCAACCATTATTCCATTGTGGATAGTGTTAGGTGGAACCTTTCCACTTTTGAGCATATAATAATCTCACTACAGTTGTCATATATAAAAACAAAGTTTCATGACTTTCTCTAGCTTCCTGTCCAAGAGAAATGTCTGCTTTCAGTTGTACTTTAATCTTTAAAAATCTTCTGAATTAATGTATTTGTATCCAAAATTGTTTGGCTTTTTTACACATCCACCAAACATGATAATATGTCCCTTCATGTTGTTCACATTTCCAGCAAAGATTCGAAGCACCTTTATACATTCTAGGTAATTTCTCTGGTGACAAATACCAACAGTATATCATTTTATAAAAAATCTCTTTAAGGTTAGAACATAATGTAAATTTCAATCCTTTCAGCCACATATTTTCCCATTGTTCCATTTGTATATTGTAACCAAAGTTTTTAGTCCATTTTATCATACATACTTTCACTTCTTCTTCTTCTATCCCATATTTCAACAAAACTTTATACATTTTAGCAATAACATGTTCATCATTAGTACATACTTCTGTTTCAAACTCAGTCTTAACATTGTTCAAAACCAAAAAATCTTTTATCCGCTTTAAATTTTTCTGAGAATTGTACATAAGAAAACCATTGACAAGGATATCCTTCTATTGCCAAATATTCTCTTGATTTTATTTTACAATCTCCTTGAGAATATTCTAGAACATCATGGTAAATTAACCATTTATATTTACTTATCATTTCTTGTCTATAAAATGCTTCTTGTGCTGAAAGCTACAAAGGTGTTTTGGGGCAAAACCTAAGTCTGTATTTATTCCATACTCGAAGAAGGGCCACCTGATATGATGATTTTTGAAATCTACATTCACCTTAGCTTTTTCATACCATAAATATCCATGCCACCCAAATCTCACATCATGTCTTTCTAACTCCAATAAATAACCTCCTATTTCTTAACAACACCCACTCCTTCATCCAAACTTAACAGCAGGCAGCAAAATATAATTTCAAGTCTGGTAGACCCAATACTCCTCTTTCCTTTGCATCTTGTAGTACCTTATATTTAACTTGTGGTTTTTTCCCCTGCCATACAAATTTAGATATACAGTATCTTTCTGCCATTGTTTAAATGGTTCATCAGTTGTCAAAACAGGTATTGTCTGAAACAAAAACATAATTCTAGGTAAAACATTCATTTTTATCACAGAGATTCTCCCCAACAGCGACAACTGTAATTTGTTCCATCTTGACTTATCTTTTTAAACTTCATTCCATGTCTTAATATAGTTATTTTGAAATAACATACAATTCATATTTGTCATAGTTATACCCAAGTATTTTACCTTCTCCTCAATCTTAAAACCTGTTTTATTCATCAGTTCTGTCTGATCTTATATCTTCTATATTTTGTTAACATCCTTGTCTTCTGTTTATTAATCTCAAAAACTGCTAATGCCCCAAAAGTTGTTATTTGACTGTTAAGTGTGAAAATAAGTATTTTTAATTAATCCTTTATTTTGGCAATCTCAGTGTTTTGATGGAGTTCTGGTAGTCGTAACATTACTATTTTATCCTCAAAAGGCTGCTGTTAACTTGCAGAATTTCTTAATGTTTAAGAAATTCCTCTTATATCATTTCTTACCATTCTCATTCAACTGATTATAGTTGCTTTTGAAATTTTTTTCTGAGGAGAAAAGAATTTTGGTTAAATTCTACAGGACTGAATGTTATCTTATGTTCTTACTCTCAGTAATAAGAAGATGGTTGAGCATAATACAAGGGGAAAGCCAAAAAAACCCCACAAAACCCTGGAATTATCTTCTGGAGGGTGGGCCCCTTGTAATAGTAAGGGGGCTCCCCCTGCTAGGTGAGTGTTCTAGGAACCCATCTGCATCAGTGTACCAGCTGGGTTGTTGTGAGAGGCTGCGTTCGGCTTCAGTGCATTTTTTTTTTAGAGACTCTTTCAATATGTTTGCCTATTTTGTGATGGGTGATTTGTGCCTTGCTTGCTCATGCCTGAACAAAGAGACAATTGCTTGACTGCGTGCCATTTTTGAAGGAGCAGTTGAAGGCTGACCCTGGCACCTGCACTTACTGTGCTGAGTGTTCAGCAGATTTTGACCAAAAACGGCATGACCCTTGTGCCCCACCCTCCCTATTCACCCGATCTCGCCCCGTGTGACTTTTTCTTCTTTCCCCGGATGAAAAAAGTCCTCAAAGGGAAACATTTTGCTGATGTGGAGGAGGTGAAACAAAAACCAGAAGAAGCACTAAAGGGCATCAAAATTGACGAGTTCAAAACCTGTTTTGAGCAGTGGAAAGAACGTCTCGATGGGTGCATTGCATCAAACGGAGAGTACTTTGAAGGTGACTGAAGTTTGAACATGTAAAAATAAATACACGATTTTTTATAAATAAATTCCAGGTTTTTTGGGGTCCCCCCTCATAGGTGAATGTCTTGTCTTTCATTGTGTTAGGGCTATTGTATCTGGGCTGCAGAAATCAAGGTGACTACTAGATGGCAGAAAAGAGAAACACAAGATCCTAACACTAGTAATCCAGATTTTTACAAGGTAGACCTAAATATGTTGTCATCAGCCCCCTTCTGTGATCACTGAGAAATCATGGATTGTACTGCCAGTGGACTGAACCCAGGTAACTACAGATGAATCAGCCTGATGTCATTCCTGAGCAAAACTGTGGAACAGATGATTAAGCAGCTGATTTTGAGCATTTAGAAAAGAAGACATGGCTTGGTAGAAGCCAGCATGAATTTATTAAAAAAACAAAAAGTCATTGCAAATAACCTGATCTCCTTTTTTAGTAGAGTGTGTGGTTTAGTGGCCCAGGGGAACACAGAGGGTATATTGTATCTTGATTTCTGCAAAACATTTGACAAAGTCTTCTATGAGATCCTAGTAGAGAAGATAGCAAAGTGGACTGGACTATGGTACTACTAGAAGGATAAAAATTTGCTTGAACATTTGTATCCATGAGTGTACATTAACGGTTTCCTGTCAAGTGGAAGGAGGAGTCAAGTGGTATATTGCAGGACTCTATTCTAGGAGTTAATGTTTTTATTAGTGACTTGGATAAGGGGTTAAAAGTTATGATTATCTGATTTGCAGATGATATAAAGATAGTTGAGATAGTATGGTCCTCAGAGGACACCATCAAGATTCAGGAAGATCTATTGGCAAGGGAAACAATGCCAAAAGCCAGCAGGATGTATTTTAGCAGGAACAAATACAAAGTCCTTCATCTGGTCCTTTTGAACCAGATTCAAAAGCAAAAGTGTAGGAGACCATATTGGACAGCAAGATCTGAGTATTTTGAGAAATCTTAAGCAAAAGAAGTGATGCAGCTGCAAAGAATGAATTCAGTCCTAGGCTGCATCAACAGAAACATAGCATCAAGATCAAAAGAAGTCATTATTTATCTTGGCTGTGTATTGGTCCCACTACACTTAGCATATTGCATCTAGTTCTGAGCAACATATTTTAAGAATTACAGTGACAAACTGGACCATGTTCAGAAGAAACGACCAAGATGATAAAAGGCATAGGAGGAGAAACTTATCAGTTGGAGTTGTTGGGTATGTTTAGCTTAAAGAAGAGAAGACTACAGAGAGACATAATAGCAGTCTTCAAGTACTTGAAAGGCTATTATTTAGAATAACTCTGCAGTGTTGTTCCAAAATATAAGACAAAAAATGATTCAAATTACAAAGAACCAGATTTCAGATACCAGCAAGAATTTCTTCGTGGTAAGAGCAGTTCAACAATAGAATAGAATACCTTGGGAGGTGTTGGATTTTGCATCTCTGGAAATATTTCAACAGACACTGGATGGCTTTACACACACACACACACACACAAACTAGAAGAATATGTTGATTAAAAATTTGTGCATTACTTTTTAAATATAAAATCCTGTCCAAATATTCTTGGGGTAATTAGCTGAAACCCCAAAGACCAGAAAGTTTAATAATATTCTCTAGAGATCCCATTAAGGCATGTAGGATTTTTTTTTTTTTTAAATATACAATAAGGAGTTGATCAGCCTTTTACTGAAATACAGTCCTACCTGCAATATACTGATTTTATTCTTTCACTGTTTATCATAAGATGTTTCATTGGCTTTCATTTGGTATTTTATGGATGAATGTTTTATTTCTTTTGTTTTAATCTGCTCTTTTTTATCATTTTGTTGTAGATGCATGAATTCTTTTATTGCATTTTATTTTTATTATTCCTGCTAAGACCACTTTCCCTCCCCAGATGTTTTATGTAGAAAGATGAGACATAAACTGAATCAAACTATCAATTAACAAGAAAGGCAAGATGCACTTTGCCTCCAGGCTATTGAATACATCCATGGAATTGGCAGTTAACAGATAGTACATGACACCAATAGGGATTAAGTGCATTTTTACTCAAGGAAGAAGGATGATAGAACTGAACATTGCCATAAGTTCTTCCACTATAATCTGTCCACATTGAAAAAAATTGGGTGAATTTTGCAAAAAGGCTTACTCACAAAGGTTGTAAAACTAGGACTACATATTGGGGCTGCGTAAATCTGGAAGACCATTAGATGGCAACAGAGAAATATTGAAAATTGTAAATCTTTGCTGCTATCTAGGGATTATATCTATTTTTGCAGCCCTGATTTGGTAGCTTTAGGATAGCCTGAGTTTCTCATCTCAGAGAACTCAAATAGTGGAGGAAAATGAGGACTAACACCTTGTCCCGGCTTATAGATAATTTATTGCATCACTCTTCATGTGAACTAACAATTTTATATAAGTGGTGTACTGGAGCTAGGAGGAATATGACATAATTCACATACATTTCAAATTTTGTTTTTGCTTTTAAAGTAGTGTATAAAATAGGGAAATTTTCCTGAAACAGTTTGCACTATTTGTAAAACAATATGTTGTTGTTAGGAAGGGTCAGCCAAACAGATCTATGATTGCAAATACTAATGCATTTCCACTAAATTCTATCAGTTTCACTTTCTGTAAATGCTAGTATGAAATAAGGGTGTGGAGGTAGAATATAGCTTTGTGTCTGTCAGCCTCACTAGATAGACCAGACCAGAAAACCAACTCCATAGGAAAACTAGAACTATACTTTATTGAGATTGGAAGCAGAACCTTGCAAGTCAGGTTGTGTTATACGTCCTCTCCTTCTTATACCCCAGCAAAGGAGGGAGGTGTTTATCTGAGCTGCTTCAGAATATTATCTTGATTCACAGGACTTAAAAGAATGTTTCAGCCCTGTTTGCCTAGGTTCTTACATATTTCTGTCAAGGTCACCTTCCTTATTCTCTAGAGTGTCTTGTGTTTGCTTTGGATATCCGTTTTAAACTTCCAATTACTGTGTTGTTGTGAGGAATCTATAGGAACCTATTATTGCCTCCTTCAGAGGTGTCTACAGAAGGGGGTCAAAACAGTCAAGATGGTGTCCATGATGGCATGATTAAAGCTTTGACCCCTTTTACACATGTCAGGCATGCAACACATATAAAAAGATTAGGGCTTAGATCACATGGTCACAGCCACCACCTTGACTTTTTGCCCCCCCCCCGACACCCTTGGGCTTCATTCATTCATTCATTCATTCATTCATTCATTCATTCATTCATTCATTCATTCATCACATTTATACAGCTGCCCATCTCATAATAAAGTGACTCTAGGTGGCTTACAATAAAAACAGTAATAAAATCCAAATGTTAAAAACTACAATTAAAAAAATCAGCAATATCATTATTAACAAGATAGTGGACACAACTGATATTAAAAGCAATGCAGCCATCTCATCAACTCACCATTGCCTTGAGATCCCCAGGCCTGTTGCCATAGCCATGTTTTAAGAGACCTCCGGAACAATGTCAAGAATGGGGCCAATCTCACCTCGGGGGGATGATGTTCCACAGGTTGGGTGCCATAACAGAAAAGGCCCACCTTCTTGGCCCCACCAGATTAAACTCTTTCACAGACGGGACCCACACCATACCTCTTCTGCTGGATTTGATGGGATGGGCAGATGTAATTGGGTGGAGGTTGTCCCTCAGATAACCTGGCCCCATGCCATGAAAGGCTTCAAGAGTCAAAATGAGCAGCTTGAATTGGACCCAGAGGCAAACTGGCAACCAGTGCAGCTCATGGAGCAGAGGTGTAATGTGTGCTATTCTAGGAACACACATAGCTGACCATGCCATTGCATTTTGCACCAGCTGAAGCTTCCAGATACTCTTCAAAAGCAGTCCCATATACAGCACATTACAGTAGTCCATTCAGGAGGTGACCAGGACATGAGTGACTATGAGCAGAGCCTCCCAGTCCAGAAACAGGTGCAACTGGTACACAACATGAAGCTGTGCAAAAGCCCTCCTACCCACGACTGCCACCTGCTCTTTGAGCAGGAGTTGTAAGTCTAGGAGGACCCCCAAGTTGCACACTGGGTATGTTTGGGGGAATGCAACCCCATCCAGTGCCAAAGATGGCATAATCCCTGAGCCACTCAGTCTTGCCAGGGTTCAGCTGAAGCCTATTGTTCCCCATCCAGGCCCCACAGCCTCCAGGCACCGGTAAAGGATGTCAACAGCATCACTTGTTGCCAGGGACAGAAAGGTATAGTTGGGTATCATCATACTGATGATACCTCACCCCATGGCGATGGATGATCTTACCCAACGGTTTCATGTAGATGTTAAATAGGAGAAGGGAGGGCACCAAACCCTGTAGAACCCCACAGAATAGGGACCAAGGGTGGGATCTCTCCTCTCCAATCACCACCGACTGGAAGCGACTCTGGAGAAAGGAGGAGAACTAGCATAACACAGTGCTGCCCACCCCCAATCCCCAGAGCTGATCCAGAAGCTGATCCAGAAGGATACCATAGTCAAAGGTATTGAAGGCCACTGAGAGGTCAAGCAGAGCAAGGATGGATGCACAACGTCCATCCCTCTCCTCCAGAGATCATCCAAAAGTGCAACCAATGCTATTTCTGTCCCATACCCAGGCCTAAATCCCAACTGGAAGGGGTCCAGATAATCTGCTTCATTCAGAGTCCTCTGAAGCTGCTATGAAACTGTTACACACACTGCTCCCCAGGTTTGGCTTATGGTCACTCACTCACACACACACACACACAGCCTGTTGAGGCACGTGGATCTTGTCAGCTCCCCTTGCTTTCTACCTGGGTTTTCCAAATAGGTGCGGCTGGAGCAGACAGACACACAGTCCTGGTCAACAGCCGGGAAATAATTAGGGATACACACAGATCACTTCCAACCAAACACTGAGGCACAAGAGATTCTTTGTAATACACGGAGACCCAGTGAATTTAAAGTAACAGCAAAACTTTACTGGTTGCAAGGTACATTTGCTCTTTCTCCTACACACACACACACACTCATCCACACTTACCCTCCTCCTTCCCAACTAGGCTGCCAGGCACTAGCTAGATCCAAAGGTGACTCAGATGACTCAGCTCAGACAACTCAGACAACTCAGAGTGGGTGGGCTTTGGGACCCCTTTTATACCCAAAAGTCCTTGCTTTGTTGATTCACAAGTCTGGCAGTTGTTGATGGGATTGGGGTTTCCATGTGCTCAGGCCCAACTTTTTTTTTCTGGTTTAGGTCCTTTGTTTTTTTTCCTTAACGACTTGCTTCCTTCTTATCTACCTCCCTGAAGGGATCCCATAGATAAGTTTCCTGGCTTTTGTCCTCTCTGCTTATGTGCCTGCTTCATCTTTAGGTTACGGCAGCTTCAGCCTAGTCTCACAAAACCACCTTATCAATTACCTTCCTCAAAAAAGGGAAGTTAGATACTGAACAAAAATTGCCCAGTATAGTGGGATCCAGCAATGGTTTCCTTAGGAGGGGGTGGACCACCAGCTTCTTAAGGGGTGGAGGAGCAACCCTCTCACTCCGGGAAGAATTCACCACCACTAGAGCCCACCCACACAACACCTCCCTGCAGCTTTGGTTAGCCAAGAGGAGCATGAATCTAGAGAGCAGATGGCTCATAACTAATGCTATGGATGCCTTGAATTCAGAATGCAGTGGATTTTTGTTAAAGTAAAAATTGTGAGGAGAATCTCTTTCAAAACTGAATGCGCTTTCTGTTACTTTCAGCATTTAAAATTTCAACTCATTGTTTTTTTGCAGTGGAGGTCCTCAGTGTATAGATTTGTTGAAAATAATTTCTATTTTTGATGGGAAATAACATGTGTTGTAAAAGGAAACAATAGGTTTTCCAGAAGGATAGTCATGTTAATCTGTGATGGCAAACAGTATGCTTTGAAAGTAATGGGAATATTAAAACAGTATTGTGCTATGAAGCTAGAAGTCAGAGAAAATAAAAATACTGTAGAAAACAATCTCCAGATGAGTACCAGAGGCTTAATTGAGTCTCCCAATTCTTTTTTTTGTTTTAATTTGTGATCCTTGATGAATTGGCCAACTGTTCCAAATGAAGTAGGGTTTCTCTTCCTAAAGAGCAGTTTGTTGTTAACTTTTAAATCAAGTCAATCTTTTTATGTAAGAGAAAACACTGTCTTGTATTGCATTGTAGCTATTAGTTCATTTTCATTCTGTTGTGCAGCATAGTGAACAGTATTTTATTCCTCAGTTGGTGGCAGTAGCAAGCCATGAATTGAATGTAGACAGAACAGTTTTAAATTTGGGCGCACAGTTTATATATTTTCCACCTTTATTAGAATTCACTAAAATAATACGAGATATCCTCTGGCTCATTGGTCCTTTATGTAGCCAGATTCCACCTGCTCCTCTCTAGGTCCATCTGGGTATTTACTCCCATGGATTGTACTAGTTCATTTCTTTCTCCTGTCCGTTTGGCCATCCTGAGAGTCCTCATGCTGTCATCTGCCCAACTGTTCTAATGCTGCCTGGCCAAATGGAATCTGCGTCATTCAGGAGTTATTGTAAAATTATTGGCTGGGATATCAGCAGTGGCAGTTTGGGAGTCGATAAGAGGAGTATAACTCCACAACATTCATTATTGTCCTCTGAGCCTGAATCTATTGCTGTTTTTTGTTTTAATTTCTTTTATGCATGGCCTATTGAATCTATGCGGCAGATAGTATCAGTTCTTAACTAGAAGCAATTTGAAGCCTGCTCACAGATTGCACTTTGCATCTCTCTCTCCCTATATGAAGGAGAAAGAAAGAAATTGCCTGTCACACTGCACTTAGTCAATCTTCCTCCCTGTTCACTCATGCTGTGTGAAGCTCCACTATCCAGATGGAGTAAATGGCTGCTTGATAGTACTGTTTGGATATAGTACTGTTTGGTATATGTTGAAAATACTCATTTTTCATAATCAGAGCTAAAGTTGACAGTATAGGACTTAAATAGCTTGTTGACACTAGTTTAGGGTTGTACTAAAAAAGTTCTCTGAATATGCTCATCCCACCTACTTTTGCACACAATAAGCAGATTTACTTGCATACCACTATATTCCCTCCTTTCCATATGCACAGTTTCATGTCCAACTGCACAAATCCCCTCTACTTAAATTGTGACACTTTTATTCTACCTAGTGACAGTGGAAGGCTAAAGCTTTAGTCTGTTTCCTTCTATAACAGAAGCTTTTCCTCAGTTGGCACCTCAATGCATCTGAGTTCCTGGGTGTCAGTTCAAACGCTGCATACTTTACCTCCCTCCCTCCAAACAACTGCAAATGCACGATGAACAAGTGTGCAAAATAAAGCAGGAAAGCAGATAAGTGGTCAGGAGAAGTGGATAGAACATTCTGTCCAGAGCAGTACAATAAAAATAGAGAATAAGGTATAATTGAAGGCAACTGCTATTTTTTTTTAAAGAGGAGATGGGTTATAAGCAAGTGAAAGTGCCTGACTTAGAAATCTATACTATTTATTTGATGTATCCATGAGCAATGCACAAACAGTAAAACAAGCATGAAATGAAAGTTTTCACGATAGTTGTTTCCTGTGGAATTGCATTCCTTTGATCAGTCACATTTTAACCACCATCCTCTATGACTGCTAACAAGACTACATTGTGTTTTTCAAGACTATATTGTGAACAAATAGAGAAAATGGTCCTGCTTCAGTTTAACAGGAAATTCAATCATAGCTTCTAAGTTTGCAAATAAACCTCTTTAAAGAGGTTAGAGATATAAGTAGTTCTAGTGTGAAAAAGCCACTACCAAAGCGTGTGGCCTATTTACACGTTACACGATTCTGGCCTATTTACAAATCAGAATTTAAATTAAGGCAGGGGTGAAAGTCACTTTATATATATGTGTGTGTGTGTGTGTGTGTGTGTGTGTGTGTAATTTTTTTTCTTTTAAAACTTTATTGGATTTGTAATTCTGCTAGGCAATATGGTTAGCAGAAGGAAAGTCTTACCTTACATTTTGCTGTCTCCATTTCCAGGGATACTGAGGGAAGGCAAAATGTGATGAAGGAAAAAATGACTCCTGAGACATTCTGGGGGCAGAGTTATAGACAGACCTGTACATCCATGTGAGAAGCCCATGCTTTTTTATCTCACTTTGAAGTTGGAAAAACAAGAATAAAACTCCTTCCTTCCTTCCTTCCTTCCTTCCTTCCTTCCTTCCTTCCTTCCTTCCTTCCTTCCTTCCTTCCTTCCTTCCTTCCTTCCTTCCTTCCTTCCTTATCATTATTGTTTTTCTCTCCAGACAAAAAGAACTTTGTACTTCTTTTACCTGAGTTTCTGAAGCGCAGATGTGATGAACAATTATCTTAAAATTAGACACTTTTCATCTCCTTTTCTATGAAAAGGTGGAAAAACAGAGTTAAAGGTTTGGTCAGGCTTCATCATATAGGTAGACATCATGATTTTGTTTATTTATTTATCAAATTTATATGACCACCCATCTCACACAAAGTGACTCTCAGCAGCGTACAATAAAACCAACAATTAAAACATTATGCAAAAGCCATTTAAAACAATTAAATATAAATAAAAACAAGGTGACAAAAGGGAACACATCAGAATATTATATGATGCAGCCAACACCTGGGCTCCCTGTTGGCAGAGATCCCCAGGCTTGCTGAAAAAGCCACATTTTAAGGGACTTCAGGAAGGTTGCAAAGATTGGGACCAATCTCACCTGGAGGCGATGATGTTTCAAAAGTGCAGGTGCCATGGCAGAAAAGGTTTGACTCCTACCTAGGCCTTGTCAGATGGAACTCCTTTGTGGATGGGACCTGCAACATGCCTCTCCTGCCAGACCTTTTCCATCATAACTTAAACTAAATCAATGGCTCAGACTGAATCACGCAAAATGGGGTTGACTCTCAGCTCATTCACATCACACAGACTTCTTCCTCTAGCATATAGCCCTCTATGTTTTTGACAAGGTGTGGGCAGCCTCCACTTTGTGGCTCCCAGATTGTACTGCCAAACCATTGGTTTGTCAAAGTAAGATTAAAAATGGATGCTTATCTTCTGTTAAGATCAAAATGTTCTGCTTGTTTGGAGGGGTGGAGAAAAGTAAGAGAGAAAATGAACCCCCCCAATCACACACATACACCCTAATCTTCCAGAATACTGCAGGGTGGGAGCCATTTGGATCTCAGGGGGGCCTTATTCCAGAGGGCAGGCACCATGACAGAAAACGCACACTACCAGGGTCCCAACAGATCCCAGATAATAGGGGAATGCATTTTTAACTATGTTTGTCCTATTCTGAAAAGGCTTCCATTAAATCAGTTAGAAGTAAGACCATGCATGCAGGCAAAATCAAGTTTGAAAAAAAGTATGAACAAACATGAAAGAAGAAAATGCTGAATAGGGAGAGGAAAAATAAACCCAGCTATCACTCTATCTGTATACTTGTAAAGAAGAAAGTTTGTGGCTCACTGTGCATGCAGAAGACCCTAGGTTGAAATCCAAGCATCTGCAGGTAGGATCAGGAAAGAAACCTGGTCTAAAATCTGGGAAAGCATTGCAGGTAATGAAACAATGCTACTTAAATGAAGCTATAGGCTCACTCAATATAAAACAGCCTCCTGCATTTATCAACTTTCCCATGTCTCACATAATGCTTCTGCTTATGAATTTTAATGACTTGGTTCACCACTGTCTTTGAGAAATTTTCTTTTTCTTTTTTTAATGTTATCGCTTTACAGCTGTGATTATACAGCAAAGTAAGGTTGATTAGTGAATGAACCTATTGTATGGGTTCACATAAGACACTGAACCATAAGCTAGCCAAGTGGGCTTGATTAACAAAATACTCTAAGCCAAGGTTTAAATGTGCAAATGCAATTGCTAAGTGTTTGACTTGACCAAGCTTTAAAGAGTACTTATCTGTTCCAGTCAATGGCATAAGATAACAGAAGGAACTGATTAATAAGCACTGTGTAGGGGTAATTCTACACCTTAAAGTCTAATACGCAGATCAAAGAAGGATTATGTTTGTTACATGCCTCATTTTGTCCTATCAATGAGGTCTCTTTTTTAATGTAAGGAAAGGTATTATACATCATGCAGGCATTAGCTGCTATTATATATCACCTGCAATTATACTATAAAAAATATGTCAAAGGCTAACAAAAAAAAAAAAAAAGGGATGAACAACTGAATTCCACCTAGCCATCCCCTAAATTTGTAATGCAGCATTATAGCTTTCTTCTTTAGTCCTTAGCTTTCCAATCCATTGGCATTGGGGGTCTGTCCTACCAATGCTACTTCAGAAATTATGGAGAATTAAGATTCAACAAGACACGATATCAGATACTGTATTAAAATTGCGACTATAATTCCCATTTGCACGTCATTTCTTTTGTTGAGGTGAAACTGTTTTTAAAAAGTTTTGGGCATTTAACATGTTAGATTTACAAAGAAAAGAGGAGCAACAGTGAAAAGAATAAGCTCTGAGGGAAAGGAAATGGAAATGTTTTGAACTTAGTAACATATCATTGCTATAAGTTTGAGCTTCAAATATATATCAGGTGCAAGTAAAACTGGGCTAGGTGACTGGAGGTTATTCATCCATCACAAAAAAAATAAATAAATAACAATATTGACAGACAAAGGAGCCCATACTTTGATGCCAGCATCCAACATCAGACTGGAGAAGGAATTGTTTTCAGTGATTCCTACACAATGCAACTCCCCAACCCACCAGAGCAGAACTGGGAAGAAGCAGAGAAAGCTGGAAATATCAGTAACATAACCCTTCCTTGTTTGAAAGGGTATTTTTTGTTAGTCCATAAACATTACTTGATTGTTATCATGTCCCTTAAGCCAAATAGTCTTAGAATTAATGAGGAATTTTTTTCACTTTGCTTTTATCTAAAAATTCCCTAATGATTAAATTGAAATGCAGCTTTTTTTATTATTTTAAATCCTCTTAAGGTACTATTTTAATATGGATTTTAATATACTTCAATTTCTTCAAAGCACTTAATTGATATCTTTCCCTGTTGAAAGGAACTGCAACAGACTTTTCAGAGAAGCACCAGATCTTGTCAATAGCTAAGTTCTGAAATGGTCATTTGCCTAAGAGGCACAGCTCAGTTCATTTTTTTAAAATGGAATTTGCAGTGATCACATTCCTTCTGTACTTCTATCCTGTATCAGGTGAACTTTTTCGACAGAAAATATTATTATCCCTACAGCATAGTGACAGCAACATTTGTTTCTCTGATTGCATTTTCTGACAAAATGCCATGTTACAATAGTTGAAATACATGCTTGTTATCATGGCTTCAATAGCCAGCCTTCTTTGCTAGATGAAGCTGCCATATTTTTTAAAATGCAGGTTCAGTGAATGAAAAATCACTGTGTGATCTTCTCGTAGCCAATAGGAACTTATAGACCCCCTCCCTTGGAAGTGACATGAACTTGGTGCCACATTTTTAATAAAAAAGATTCCCTTACCCCAATAAAGTAGAAACTTTCAGGAGAATCTTCAGTTAAAGGAATAATATTCATAGCAATTTACCACAAGTGCCAGCACCTGGATAAAACCTTGGATTATCTCAGAAAAGCTAAGCTGGGTTAAATCTGGTTAGCATTTGGATGAGAGACCACCAGCAATTCCCAGATGTGTAGGTTAGACTGAAAGGGAAAAGCATTCTGGAAGTAAACAATGCCAAGCCATTTCTATTTTGTGGCTGAGAAAATGTCATGGACGTGAAGTTACCAGGAGAAGCTTGATTCAAGAGAGACTTTATTTTTTATCTTTAAAAAGTTCCAAATAGCATTTTGCCCATCTAAGATGCGCAGGGCTTAAAGTAGTTGTGTCTGAAGGTCTGGTATTCTCTTCTAATTGGACTAAAACATAAAGCAGACATTTTTTAAAAAAAGTCAGGAGCTCTCAGAGTAGCGCACTCTACTTTTTGAGGGAAGATAGTTGAGAAGGTGGACAGACTGCAGTTACAGAGAGCCCTGGAAGAAGTGGATTATCTAAACTAGGGGTCCCCTAACTCTTCAGCATATCTACCCCTTCAAGATGTTTCAGATTGTTTATCGACCCCCAAACATTTATTATATGAAAATAATTTAATAAATTCTACTTCAATAGCACTACAAACAGCAGCAGCAACAACAACAACAACAATGGATAGTCCAACCCTGACCTAGACACATTTCATTATGGAGATAGCATTGGTTGTGCTTGTGCTTTGGCAGGATAGGTGTGATGCATCTATCCTTGTACTCCTTGGTCTATCAACAGCTTTCAATACTGTTGATTAAGTTATCTTTCCGGAGCAGCTGCAGGGGTTGGGAATTGGGGGCACTGTTTTACGGTGTTTCTCTTCCTCCTTTTGTGGCCAGGTCCCAACAGTGTTGACAGGAAGGGAAAGATCACTCCCTAGGACCCTCCTTTGTGGAGCACTGCAGGGTTCAACACTCTCTCCCCCCCTGTTTAGCATCAACATGAAACTGCTAGGTGAGGTCATCTGCCAGTTTGGGGTTCAGCTTCCTCCATATAATGATGACATTCAATTATATCTTTCTACCCCAAATAATAATAAGTTGAAGAAAGAGACAGAGGGATTAATTCTGGCTGCACAAGACCAAGCCTTAAGAACAAATGCATATAAAAGCCAGAATTGAGAAGACAGCAACAGACAGCAAATGCTGCCTTTGCAAAGAAGCTGAAGAAACAGTGGACCACTTAGTTAGCTACTGCAAGAAGATCCCACAGACTGACTACAAACAATAGCATGACAAAGTAGCAACAATGGTGCACTGGAATATTTTGCAAGAAATACCTGCAGGCAAGGACTGGCGGGACCACAAAACAGAGGTAATACAGTAATAGAAAATGAAGAAGCTAAAGTGCTCTGGGACTTTAGAATTCAACAGACAAGTGCCTGCCACACAACACCCCAGACTTAATAATTGCTAATCAGAAAGACAAAAAAGTCTGGATAGTGGACATTGCAACACCTGGAGACAGCAAAATAAAAGAGAAAGAACTGGAGAAAATCACAAGATACGAAGACCTGCAATTAGAAATAGAACGACTATAACAAAAGGAAGCAAAGATAGTATCAGTAGCAATAGGCACCTGGGGTGCAGTCCCAAAACATCTGAAGTACCACTTGAAGACCATCGGCATTGACAAAATCACCATCAGTCAATTGCAAAAGGCAGCTTTACTTGGAACAGCTTACATCCTGCGACAATACCTTTAACACCATAAAACATCTGCCTATCCCAGGTCCTTGGGAAGGACTCGAAAGATGGATAAAAATGTAATATCCAGTCTAAACATCTGGCTGACTGTGTGATCAACCATAATAATTTTTATTTATGGCCAAAAGATCCAAATAGTAATGTGCAAATATAATATAAAATTAATTATTAGATAAAGCAGCATAAAACATTTAAAACTCTAGCCTATTGATGTGTTACTAAAGACCTTGTTTTTAGAGCCAGAGTTAATAACCTGGCTGTTGCCTCTGTAATTTTAGAATTTTCATCTTTGAGTAAAATTTCAACATATTCAGAAAAAGATTAAGTAGAATTTCACACTTCATGCATTCAGGGAACTCATGAAGTAGACCTGCAACTCCACTTTTAGCAAATTATGGAGTCTGTCTTCCAAGTTTGTTGCTTAAGGGGTCCAGGTGCAGAGTACTCCATTTTTTACTTCCTACCTGGATAGAGCTTTGGAGTTAACTGAAGGGAAAACCCTGAGGTCAAACTAGAACAGAGGATTCACCAACAGTTAAGCCCTCCAGTTCTAAATGTCACCATTTAGATGGCAGATTCTTATAATTTTATAACAATATGGTTTTGAACTGCATGATGAATAGGACTGATGCATATAGATGGCTAGTGTCTCTTATGCTAAATACTTTTTAGATTTAATTAAACAAAATATATTATTCTATAAAAGGCCAGCAATAATTTGGACTTGATGGTTGAATTTCCATTTGAAGAAGGATTGTTTTTTTTCTTCTAGACATGAACCTTCCAAATGAAACCAAATGATTTAAATTTAGATCACCAAGACATCCATTTTTTTCAGGCATTTCCAGTTGTCAAGAATAGTTCCTTTCTGCCTGAGCCACATCGATTGCAAGCTTATCTTTGAAAGCCAATAGGTATAGGCATGCTGAATTCCTTGCCTCGCTGCTAGAAATATGACAGCAGGATGGGTTATGGATGGCCTCAGTGATAAGACTAAAACTCTCCCTCTTTGCCAGCCTAACAACACTGATAGGTCTTTAGCTGGACTTAATCAGAATCTTAGATTTATTTATTTATTTATTAATTCAATGTTTCAACCGCCCATCTCCACCCAATGGGGGAACTCTGGGTAATTCACAACAAACATTAAAAACATAAATATATATAAATACATAAAACATTAATTAAAAACATTACTGAAAAGTAATTATTTATGTTGTATTCATGGAGACATAAGATGACATAGCACCATGTTGATAGATCTCCAGTTTATGAAGCCCAACTTGGGCTCTTTGACAAAATGGCACCAAAAGATTTGCACACAAATATGACAATCTAGTCACTGAGTTCAAATAAATCATACAGTTCCAGTAATTCCTAAGAGATGGATTTCTGCTGTACATATGGGATTTTTCTACCAATCAGGAATTTCCTTTTTATATCACTTGGGGCTCATAATGAAGCACAATTTGCATAATTATGTCCTGGATTCAGTCAGGGGTTTGAAACAATTTTAGTACTATGCCAAGTTAAATTTGGATCAATTATATGAAGAGGGATGAATCATGGTGAGCTGTCAGGTAATGCACTTTCAGTAGAATGAGAATAAAATAACAGTACTATCACATATTTTCTCCAGGCAAAAAGACATGTAAAAAATTAAAGGATAGAAACAAGGTATTTGAATTCTGTTTTGTTCCAAACCCTTTCTTATCCTCTATCTGCCAGACAGAAACATAATTTAGATAATTTGTTTCCAAAACTATTTTAAAGTCTTCAGAACTCTTTCCCAGCACTTGAAATTCTCTGATGCAATGTCAAAAGTTTATTTTTTTGAGAGACAAGTTATACATCCTGTCAACTTATTGAAATAAAAGGCAGGTTTACTTAAAAAAAAAAAAAAAAAGGAATTTTGAAATCATCCTTTATTCTCCAGTTCAGGTGGACTTATGCTTATATTTTATAACTTAAAAGCATTTTAGCGTAAATGCAAATATGAAAATGAATTTAAAGAAATAAAGCCATAGGCAGGATGTTTTCCCATAAGTATCAGTCATGTATTTTATTAGAATCTAAAAGTATTTTATTATATGCCAGGAACTCTTATATTTTGTTTATGTTTTACAGAGAGTATTGATGTTTTATTCAGTACCACATATTGACACATCAAATTCATTTATATAAAATGGTTAGCTACAGATTAAATTTACAAAAGAAACTTCCACAAAACATAAATTGGAATTCAGAAATGATTTATACACACAATTTTATTCCTACTATGTAATATGAAATTATGGACAGGGAGCAAGTCTTTTGTGGTAGCAAATCACAGTACTATTGTGTCTTCATTCCTATGATCTGGCAAAACCTGATGGCATTCATTGAAGTTTTAATATATTCCTATTTTTAGGAGGCATTGCATTGTTAAGAGTAAGTGTAGAGTTCTTTTAATTGTTCTCATATGAGCCATTTAATTCACTCTCAGCAGAGGGAATAGAATAGAATTCTATATGAATGTAGTGCATTGGGGAAAAAGATAAACTGTACTTTAATTGCTTCAATCTAACCCATCTGTAAAAATGCTATTTTCTGTGTTTCTAAATAGTTCAAATCTTCTTCAAAATGGCAATTCATTAACAATATTCTTGTTTCATTTGAAACAGCATTCATATTATGGGAAGTCCCCCCTTCCCCCCCCCCCAAAAAGGGTTTGCAAAATAAGCCTTGCTGGAAGATGCTGCAGAAAATGTGTACATGACCTGTGCTGAATTTACTGGTAAAACACAGCATGTAGATATACTACATACACATTTTCCCTCTACCTTGGAAAAATAATTTACAATCTAGCCTTTTCATTTCTATATTTCTATATGCAGAAATATACAGACAGACATCTATCTGTTGATATTACTTACCTGCCAAAGAATGAGTAGTTATTTGCAGAAAGTCCATTTATGCCCATTACAGCATAAGCTATTTTGATGTGATCAAAAGTGCATAGTTACAGTAGTTTTGTGGGGAAAGCATGGATCTCCCTATACTAAATAGAGAAATATATGTATAACAACTACAGAATGCCCTAAAGAATTTCTGACCATGGATCTGTTTCTTCTGTAAATCAAGAGGGAATAACAGTCAAAAGGAGAAGAACATTAGTGAGGAGGAAAATGTCAGATGTAGTTGGAATCCATCTAATGTTAGGAGAATGGATTTGGCTATACATTTCAGTAAATAATAAATAAATATACATTTGTGAGGGGAAAAAGATGGGAAAATTAGCAATCTGCAGTCTTGATTCCAATGTGTTCTATTGAATGCATTCATTCCAATATAAAATTATTTTTATTTTAAAATTCTCTGGGAAAGGTTTAAGAGGTCCCCTGTGCCTTTGAGTTGCATATTCTAGTCTTCTGCCCTACATGTCTAGGGGCAAAGTTGCAAAGCTTGGATTCTCATAAATCCTTGTCCCATACATCTACATATGCACACATTGCAAGCACCAATATTTAGGATTTGAAATTGGGCTATTTTTAATTTTTTTAAAAATTCCTTTGTTAAAAAGAAGAAATAAAACAATATATAATAAATAGCCACCTCTCCATTTTCTGTAACACAGGCTGGAAAGGAGCAAGGGGGAGGGCCTCCAGCAAGGAAGTTCCAAAATTCACCCCTTTAATGACTTTTCCTTTGAGTTCCTCAATTCTAGTCAGAAGTTGGGGCTCATGCAAGACACTGGTTACTATTTCTTCCCACACTTGTTCATCTACTCTGGGCACCTTGGCTGGTAGGATTAGTTCTTTACAGTCCTCTGTATTCTCATGTGTGCTGGGTAGCTGATAATTTTTTATCTGTGACCCAGCTCCAATACAACACAAACCAGAAAAAAGTGAGGATTTTGCAGAATTTCTGGATAACCTATTTTTCCATCAGTTGTCAGTCTTGCTGCAGACCATCTTCCAGTTCATGGACCTCAGATGAAGTTGCATTCTGTTCATAAAATTCTAAAGGTGAAAGTTAATTTGATGGGTATCCCTCAAGGCAAGTGCTTGGATTTTTTTTAGAATACGATCAGACAAATGCTCAATATCCAGTTCATTCTGCTGTAAAACAGCTGGGATTGATCTGGCTGCATTGACTGTTTCTAGATCCTTGCCACTCTTCCTGAATATGGAATAGCCCAGGTGAAACAAGAAGAGATGCCAGGGATCTTGTCAATTCCTCTTTGGCAAGGGGCAGCCCAGTGCAAAGCTTCCTGGATTTTTTTTTAGTCCCTGCCTCCTAGATACCTTGGTGATGGGATAATAATTTATTTTCTTTACTGTCTTTTTTCTCCTTACCCAGCTGGATTTTAAAAAAAAACAGCTGGATTTGAAAAAAAAAAATCCTTCACCAGAAGGGGCAACATTTCAAAGAGGAACCGTAGTATATAAGGTTGTTGGGGGCCATCTGGTTGGCCAATTTCTCTCTTCTTTTCTAGCCTCCATTGAAGAAAAAGGTGACATTGGGTTTGTTGTTTATTTCTACATTATACAGCTGTCTGACTTTATTTCCTCCCAGGGGGAAGACCCTTCTTTCAGCTCACTCCCATTATTTGTGTGTGATTTACAGTTGAGTCAGAGAAAACTTGGTGAATAGGTAGCACTGGAAATAAAACCAGCAATGGATTTTTGATGGCCAGGAAGTGCTCAGTGATCCCAACCCTGATTAAGTTGGCAACTCCTTTGGTCTATGAAAAAATATTTCTATTACACAGAGCACATTTTGCTTCCTCCTTCTCTTTCTCCTTTGGATTATCGAGAATGTTCCCCTACTTCTGCACTTCCCTATTATTTCCCCATTGTTTACATATTTTCATTTTCTTCTACTTTTTCTTTAATGTCCAGTCTTTCTTTCTTCTTGCTTGTCTACAGATTTTGTGTGGACTATGAGAGGAAGAAGGAATGGGTGACTTATGTAGTCCATCTCTATTAGTTTGTTTCACTGTTTAATGGAACAATAAATATTTTAATTTATCATGAATGAACATATTGCAGTATAATTCTAAGTTGTGGGTAATACATTTTTAAACTAGCAACAGCAAATGATCTTTCTTAGAATTAAAATATCTTCTATCATGATAAAACATCAGCTCAGCCATCAGAAATTCTTTTTATATTTTTCTTTTTCATAAAGAAAAAGTCTTCAGTAAGTAGAAGTAAGTTAGGTTGACCAGAATTCCTTTTATGTATTATTCATGCATATTCTGCTCTGTTCAAGACAGTACTGTTGTATGGAATTGCATGATTGAACAGATTGATTATTTTTTATGTCATGGACTTATGTGAAAATCTTGTACAGGAAAGATTTTTCGAGTGGTCACAGTTTATACCAGAGTATATATACTCTGCATATATATAAGCAGTATTGAGGAGGATAATGTATAGAAAAAGAATATTTTTTTCTAATAAGAGAAAATAATGTACCCTTGAGAATTTCTCAAAACAAAGTCATTTGTGCTATGTCAGTCCATTATTTGAAATACCTTACTCACTGTCCATTCTGCACAATAGTTTTGTTGTCTTTTTTGTTGTATTTCTCTACTGTGCTTTCAAAAAAGGAGGTGTTGGACGTAATTTCAGATGACAAATGTAAGATTCATTCACATTACATGCATAGACATTATGTTGGTAGAATATTTTCTACAAAGGTAAAGAATGAAAAAAATTCTCAGAAAAAGGGTAGTAATAAAATATTTGGTGTTCTATTTTAAGGTGAAAAGTGACAAAACAGCTAAAGAAGACCAAACTGGATCCACACAGATTTTATAAATTGCTTAAAAGGAAAAAAAAAAAAAAAAGGAAATGTAGAAGAAATGGAAAGGGGGGGATATATCCAAAGAAGAATACAAGGAGTTTGCAAAAACTGCAAGTCTAGGTTGAGAAGAGCTAAAGCCCATTGGGAGGTTAGGCTAGCAATGGATGCCAACAACAACAACAACCACAAAAGAGTTTTCAGGTATGTCAGAAGCAGAAAGAATGTCATGGAGACAGTAGACCTTCTGCAGAGAAAGAATGGTGAAATAGTTAAATAAGATGAGAAGGCAGAACTTCTCAAGTCCTGTTTTAATCTGTTTTCTCTCAGAAGTTGAAGGAATCCTCTATGGGTGCTTCACAGTGCCACTGGTGGTGGGTGAGAGGGAGAGGCGAACTGAAGATAAGCAAAGAGCAAGTGATGGAATTCTTGGCTAATCTGAGTTAAAGTCTCCTTTTATGATAGAGTTGCTAAAATGGGTGATCAGGGAAATACCTTGGATATAGTATGTCTTGACTTTAGCAATGGCTTTAACAAAGTCTCTTATAGCATCCTTATTAACAAAATGGTCAAGTATAGATTTGACAATTCAATCACCAGGTGGATCCACAATAAGCTCAAGGATTGTACTCAAAGGTAGTTATAAATGGTATCAAATCTACCTGGAGAGACATCTCGAGTGGGGCACCACAGGACGGTGTCCTGGGCCTGGTGCTGTTCAATGTTTTTATAAAGGATATGATTAGGGTGTTAAAGGAACACTTACAAAATCTGCAGATGATACAAAATTAGGGGTGGCTAATACATGGGAGGATAGAGAAAAATTCAGGAAGACTTAGGCTAGAACAGTGTGTGGAAACAAATAGAATGAAATTTAACAGGGACAAATGTAAAGACATGCATTTAGGAAAGAAAAACAAAAGAAACACATACAAAATCTAGCTGAAAAGCAGCACATGTTAGAAGGACTTGGGTGGAACATGAGCTCAACATGTATCAACAGTTAATGCAGCTGCAAAAAAGACCAACGACATCTTGATGAGCATCATGAGAAGTGTAGAGTCCACATCACAGGAAGTAATTATCCCACTCTACTCTGTCTTGGTCAGGCTTCATTTGGAATACTGCATTCAGTTCTGCACACCCCAATTTAAAAAAGACTGATAAACTGGAACAGGTCCAGAGAATGGCTACCAAGATGCTGAAAAGACTGGAAACCAAGTCTTAAGGGGAGCAATTGGAAGACCTAGTTATATTTAGCTTGCAGAAGAGAAGGTTGAGAGGGGACATGGTAGCTGTCTAATATCTGAAGGGCAGTCATGTTGCAGAGGATTTGAACTTATTCCCACTTGCTCCAGAGGGTAAGACTAGAACTAATTGGATGAAACTTTAGGGATGTAACTATAGATTAGACACAAAGAAGAACTTTTCAAACAGTAAGAGCTGACAGACAGTGGAACAGGTTACTGTCTGGAGTGGTTTCTTCCCCTTCACTGGAGGTTTTCAAACACAAAACTGGATAGTCATCTATTGGGCATGGTGTAGTGAATCCTGCAGTGTGCAGGAGATTGGATTTAATGACACCTTAGGTTTCTTTCAGCTCTATGATTCTATAATACTGTGGTCAACTGGCATAATTACATGGACTTGATTATACAGAATATGATGCATAACAATAAATCAAGAGTACTTCTAGAGAAGTATCATTATGTTCAATGACAATATTTCAGAGTATAAAACTATCCTGCAGCCAAAATAACATACCATAACATATCTTAGTTTGAGTCTAATTTGTGGGTTACTGGTAGCCTTTCAACGGACCAACAACAATAACTAGCGCCTAAAGTATTTAGGATGCTGACAAGTAGCTGAAAGAACAAATAAAAACAATTGACCATTCAAATATATGAAGGGCTTGTATGGATTTGGTAAGAAATGTAGACTTCCATATTGGAATGCTAGAATCTTATTACTATTTTTATTTTTAAAGGTCAGTGCTTTTACTCTTGTCTTAGTCCAGCACATAAGATTAAGATTAAGCCTTCCATACTTATATTCCATTTGATTTTTCTGTATGAAGTCAAGACATTCGGTCAAGTGGAACTTGACTCTAGGAAAGGTGGAGGTTTAGCAGATTTCCTGGGCTTTCTGGAAAGAGCTTCCAAATCCCTGAAGATCTGAGCAGCAGTTGTCTGTAGGAACATATAGCGGGGATGGGCAGATCTTCAAGGGGTGCTTGACGGGTCTTAAATGAAGTTTTGAACACTCCCTCGGAGCTTCTTTGTGAAACAATACGCTTTCTCAGAGCAAAGCAAAGAACTTCACTTTGCCTGCCTGTGAATTCACCTGTTAAGGCAAATTGTGTGGTCTCTTTGCCTCAACCAAGAGAATCACATTGCTTTCACTGCATGACGTTTTTTTGCTGAGGCAAATTCAAGGTGCCTTGCAAAGGCCTGATATATAGACAGAAACAATGGCCTGCTTGAGAGGAAGCACTTAGCATGGCAAGGTTCAAAATGCAAACTAAATTCTATGCCTACACAATAAGCTGCAAAAGCATTGCTCCACAAAGACCAAAACCATGACTAAATGTGTATTAAATCAAGCCATTTTCACAAAGAAAGTTTCAACTGGCTTTTGAAAATTGGTCAGAATCAAATGGAAAGAAAAATGAAATTAACTGGAAAGTGTGATCTGTTATGTATTGCAGTGATACATTTCATTCTTAAATATGTTCTTACCATTTGTGAAAAAGCTTTGTTTTATAGACTGTTAGTAGAGATGAGAAGGATGATTATCAGATGAGATAATGGCATCTATTCTATTGACTGAATGTTGTTTTCCCTCATCCAGCTTGCCCCAAGTATTTGGGGAGTTCGGCTGATTATTTTATAATATTCATGTCTTCACACCTTATCTTTTATTTATGCTTTGTCCAATTGCTTTGGCTAATACTGAAGGTCATGATTTGCACCTTACTAGAGACTAGAAAGCAGTAAGCATCTTCTCTAATTAATTGGTATAGGCCCTGGGGATTCCTGTTTGAACATCAGAATGGACCAAGCTTGAGAAAGTTCTCCAAGGAACTGTCCATTGCCCTTAGGGATTCCCAGTGACTTACCAGCTTCTCCTGATCAGGATTCAGCAAGAAATCACAGACTCCTGGTTTTATAGATGAAAATTCTTATCCAGCTGAGCTGTGCCTGGGAGACTCCCACCCAGTCCTAGCCAAGGAAATGAGTTTAGCTATAAACTCATTTCCTTGGCTAGGACTGGGTGAGGGTCTCCCAGGCACAGCTCAGCTGGATAAGAATCTTCATTGCAAATGAAACAAAATTAAAGAGATGATTGCCTACTGCCAATGTAAAGGTGTAAGTGCCTTTTATACCTATGGTGGTTCAAATCTATAACCTTTTCTTCCTGGCCTGCCCACAAATTAACAGACTCTTTGTACTGTGTTTGATGGCTTTGAAACTTAGGAGTTGTCCAGTGTTTACATATAACTGCAATTCTGGCCTGAGAACTGCTGGCTTTCAGTTTAATCCTCACATGACTAAAGGTTGTAACCTTTTTTTCTGCCACAGCCAATGTTTAATTGAGAATAATCTGCTTAGAGCTAATTTTAATGGCCTTGGATTGTTATTGCCTTGTACCCATTAAGAAACTGCTTACACAGCTGTGCTGCTACAAATGCCATCTTTAGATTTTGGAAAACCTTTGGACAATCGTTCACCATGGGCTCCCCATCTTATTACCAGTATATGTCTGTCTGCTATTCCTCCACTTCCTTTTTATTATCAGCACATACTTGTTTAATGTACAAACATTAAAGAATTAGTGGTCAGGGGTATTTCTTCTTCCCACCACCATAATTAGGGAAAGTTATAAACAAGTATACTGAAAAACTGAAAAAATAAGGCCAGGAATCTCTGGCAGAGAAGGTACTGAAAGGTGTTTGGTCATCCTGACTCTTGATACCTTCCATGCTAAACTTCTGTGCTATTCATCAGTTGGTGCCTTCATTATAAATTTATGATGTCTATAAATATATTTTCACAGATAAAATAACGTAGACACAATTTTGATATTCATTATCCCCATAAGTTCAAAGCTTTTAAATAGATACATATTCAGCTAGGAATCCATAAGATATAACTTATCAGGTTAGCAGTTGGTCACTCCAGGTTGAATCCTGGAAAGTTTATAATAATGAAGAAACTGTTCTAGGAGTCAACAAGGCACTTTGTCTTCCTCTGAGATCTTGTGGCACTTCCAGTAAGAGAGTGAAGCACCCTTTTGAAACTTTGGACTGTCTTATGCCTGGAATGCATATAATATTCCAAATCTACTGAAGTCTGGGATTATTCCGTAAACACCTAGTCCCACTGAGATTAACTATATGCATTGGAGCTTATTCACAACATCATCAAGTTTCTTAAGATTTGGCTTATGTAAAATCATTTGAAGAGCTCTCTAAAGCTCTTGTACACAGAATTGTTTTGCAATCATTTTAGCTTTCTAAATATCTTAAGAGAAAGATATAATAGATAAATAAAACCTCAACAATACGAAGTAGAAGGAAAAAATGTGAAAGGCTTCAGTTTATAAGAAAACATAAATAAAATAGAGTGAACTTTAAAAAAGTGACTCAAAATAGGAAAATACACCATGACACTGATACCAAAAATATACCTTTAAAATCCCTAGGTAAATTTTAAATTAACTTTCATTTATTAATCCATATTTAAAAGTCTGATATATGTTAGCATTTTAGTCAGAGAGAACAAGAAATTCAGAATAATTTCCCAGTTATTTGAGACCTTGCAGAGAAAGCCAGTAGTACCGGTAATTGTTTTCAACATAAAAACAATCCAGTATTTTTTTTAAAAAAAAGAATCCCAGGAAATGGACTCATAAGGAAATTACTGCTGTCATATTGTACAATGTTGTCAGTAAAAGAAATGTTTGCATAATATATCAAAGCAAGTTTGGGTATTTCTAATTCCAAGAGGAAATTAATATTTCATCTTGAACAGAATCTTTGCCATGAAACTGAGGAAATTATCTATATTCATTTTACTTCCACACTGAATCTTTCATATCTTAACAACAACCAAGTTAATATTTGTATCTTTAAAATTAAGAAAAATTATATTAGTATTTTTTTAAAATTCCTGTTTATTAAAATGTTTGTTTCACCATTGAACATCATTGCAGTGATATGCAATCGTTAAATAAAGAAGACATGCAAATTATCACATGCTATAAAACTGCCAGACATGTTTTATCATTCTATTAAGAGCAGTAGTGATGCTCTTCCTGTTATACTCTGAAGCTTCATTCCTCAGTAACAGTGCAAACACGATTTGCAGCTTCAGTTCTGGAAAGAAAATTGTAGATGATATAAGAATTGAAAGGCAAACTCAGGGAATATGGACTGACTGTTGCCACTGATAAAGTCAGTTTTAGGAACTCTAGAATTGGACTTGGACTTCATAGTATGATTGAAAAAGGTAAATGTAGTAAAGAGAAACAATTTCAAGGAAATTCAAAACAAAGAATTTACTGCACCTGAAGAAGCTTTGCAATGAACAATTCTGTTGAAGAACGTCATATATTTCTCCATATCTATCTCACCAGTTTTCACAATGTAGTAGCTTTGGGCTCTTTCTTACAGCCATGCTAATGTGAATTCAGATCACATTACATTTGTAATGATCCACATGTTTTTTGCCATACCCTTTGCCCTGGCAGCTTGGGGATCAGCTGCCAGGGCTGGAGAAGATGGCAGGAAAAATGTGAAGGGGTGGCTCTTTCCTAGCAGATCACCAATCTTGCAGATCACCTGAGTGTGACTAGAGATCTAGCAGCAAAATATTGGCTCTTTCCCACTTTTCTTGCCAACTCTCTCTACCCTGGGAGCCTGTGAAGACATTTTCATTTTTCATTTAATTTTATCTGCATTCAAAATCAATGGGAGCATGGTGGCTATATGATGGTATTTTTTTTAATGCAATATAGGTGTTGTTAAGAACCTTATCATATCTATTTTTATCTTTATACATGGACATAGAAATATCTGTATAATCTGAAAAAAAGAAGTTTCTACAAAAATTGCCACTGACTTTTGGATGGCCACAAACATTAGACTAGATGGCCATAGGCAGTCTCCAGTCCGAGTGTTTTCCCTATTTTAGGGAAATGTTAAATAAAAAATATAACATAAAAATTGACAAACAGCAAGTGGAATAAAATCAACATAAGTGATCTTCATGGTGACTGATTTAACATTAATGAAGTTCTCTTGAATCTATTGGCTCCTATCTAACCACTGTTTAATATCTACCAAGGTCTTAAGTACCCCGCTGGATTAAATAAACATGCTGAAGATTTAATGAGAGCAATATAGTTTTACTTTGTTCTTTTTAGCCCTCTTGGGACATCCAAACATTCAACCTACTAAAATGAAGTCTTTCAATTATAGCTATCCATGAGACACACAAGAGAGACAGCGAGTCCAATGATTAGAATAAACTGAGTTATAGTTAATTCAGCATTTTGTTAAATATTTATACCATGAACATTCCTGAAAAAAATCACTTGCTTACATAATCTCTATAGACTTGAAGAAAAGATGGGCCAGTGCTAACACTGATAAAAGCTGACATTTTTAGCAATTAATTCAAATTTGTCTAGTGGGATTTTCAATCTCAGACAGTCTTTCATGATGATTTGTCAATGTTTGATGTACTCCTTATTTCATTTATTTAAATGTAGAAATAATGTGGACTTAAGCCTCAAATGACTTCAGCTTCCTCATCTGCTCAAAAGTATTTTTGGTCTGAGATAATTGGAATGAGCTCATGATATAATTTGTCCTTATCTTTGGAGGTATCTCATGATACATGGTCTGCAGTGTCTGGAAAAAAATGCTCAACAATTTAAAGTTAATTCATTTCTTAAATGTTCACATCTGTTTTCCAGGCTCATGCAGAAGCGTCAAAAATGATAGGCTGCTTTAATAAGAGAGGCACTGAGCATGCTTAAGGACCAAAACATTTCTTCCTAATCATGTTTGAAGCATCCACAGCCCCATTATAATCAGCATTATAATTCAGATAATCGAAATGGTTAGAAACTCCTAAGATCACTAAGACATTTGGTCAGTATCTTTATTATGATATTAGAAACTCCATTTTCTTTTTTATCAATAAAAATAGGCAGCAATCATTTTTCAAATATTTGTAATTTTTCATAGTTCTGATATCCCAAAAGGAAATAAATTGACTTGAAAATCTGTTGGAAAAATATGAGTATCAAATTAAAAATGTCCCAAAATAACATGATTCACATGTATAAATGAATGAACTTTAGTTAGAAAAATTGCAGCTTTTAAATGACAGTAGATACCATCTTATTTCTTAATAAAACTACACATTTCCAAAAGAGCAAAGAAGAGATACAACTATTTATAAGCTTTTAATGAAAATTCTAGCACAGAATGCTAGAATGATATTGTGACTAATAGCCATTTTCACAGCTTTACTGGAATTTTAGTCATGTCTATATTCTTATAATCATAGCAAATAGTAATTAATCAGCATGCTTTTAGGCACCACAGCATTAATATTCTTGCTGTTTTCTATGTATTTTAAAAAAGAGGGACCATTTATGAGTCTTATGATTCTCATTTGGTCTCTAATTGTAAATCAATAGAGTATTTATAATTTTTCAGAATGTGAAAGACACAACTGAACTACAATTGACATTTTGATTCCACTGATTTCAATTATAATAAAAACAAACACACATTCTTGCTTTATAAATGATGATGATGATGATGAGTCATCAATTTGGTGTTGACTCTTAGCAACAGATAGATCACTGACAGCTCATACAGTCAGGAAATCTTCCTGACATCTAGCTTGAACCTGTTTTTTATAGTACTAATTTATTAGTTCTGGTCCTACCCTCTGGAACAAAAGGTAATAAATCCATTCCCTCTTTCATGTGACAACCTTTCAGATATCTGAAGATTGCTAAGTCATTTCTGTAGGCTAAACCTATTCAGATTCTTTAACCATTCATTATAGGATTTGGTTTCCAGACAGCTCACTATCTTGACAGCCCTCCTCTGAACTTGCTCCAGTTGGTCATGATTCTTTTTGAACTGTGGTGCCCAGAACAGGACATGGAATTCCAAATATGATCTGACAGGACAGAATAGAAATGAAGAATTACTAGATTCTATGCTCTTCTTAATGCATGCAAAGATAGCATTGTATTTTTAGCAGCTGCATTGCACTGCTGGACCATGGTTAACTTATTTATGATCAACAAGGATACCTAGACCCTTTCATATGTACTACCAAACCAGGTCTCCCCCATTCTATACTTTTCTTTACATCTTGCCTACCCAGTTGCAGAACTTTACATTTCTCCCTGTTATATTCCATCTTATTCTTTTCAGCCTACCATTCAATCCTGTGTAGATTTATTTATCTATTTAATCAAATTTATAGAGCTGCCCAACACAACTGATTCTGGGCAGTTTACAATAAAACATTCAATTAAAAAAAAAACTCAGTGGGATGGCCAATTGATTATGTGCCATCAAGTTGGTGTGAACTTTTAGTGACTATACAGACAGATTTTATCCATTGCAATCTCTCCTTAACCTGGTCCTTCAAGTCTTGCAATGGTGCAGTCATTGCCACTGTAATTACATCCATCCAGCTTGCTGTGGGTCATCCTCTTCTCTTTCCTTCCACTTTTCCTAGCTTTATAGATTTCTGCAGCCAGTTAGAACTTCCCATAACATCCCAAAATATGATAATTTGAGCTTGGTCTGTTGTGTCTCAAGTGACAATTCTAGGTTGATTCATTTGATGATCTACTGATTTGTTTTCTTGGCTGTCCACAGTATTCTCAGGAGTCTTTTCAACACCGAAGTTCAAAAATCATCAACACTCTTCCCATTCTTCAAATCCAACTTACAATTCCATGGAGTGTCACAGGGATTATTCTGATCTTTGTAGGTGGAGACACATCATGGCATTTAAATAACTTATCCAAGGCCTTCATGGCAGCCATATCAGAGGATGGGTCAGGATAGGTGTTGATACAGAAACACACAAAGCTAATAATTAAACAAATAAGGTATTTTATTCTGGACACTATGATACTTATACTAATAAAGTAGTGTCATCTAATTATATACAAGTGAAAGTACAGTATTATTTACAAAACCAGTATGTGTTTCTATGTATGTACAGAATTGGATAAGAAATATAAGAAATCAAGTCTTAACCTACTTTTTTTTCCTCCCTCTCAAGGCTGTTTCCCTCACTTTCTGCTTCTAATTTATGATAGTTTCTTTTCCCCCTCCTTACCTCTATTACTGATATGGGAATGTCTGTGAGTTTTCTCCCTGCTGTCTTGCTGCCAAACAAAGCCTTTAAATCACAAAGTTCCACTGCCCAGCATCTGAATCTCCATACCCACCACACAGTCCATCCTCTGGGTCTTTCCACATTCTCACAGCTACTCCAGGCTTTTCCTCCTGGTCTTCCTCCATGTTCCAGGGGCTGGAATCTCTGGACTTGGCAGGCTGTGTTGTTCCTCCATTTCATTTTAATCAGGGAATGCCCTGTTCTACAGCATGTCCTGCAGCATCTGAAATATAACTCCTCCCTTCTTCTCTGATTTTTCTTGCTCTTTTTATTCTATATCTAAGGTATGTATGTTCCATTTTACAAATGCATACTAGCATTTCTTGATTTTGTGCTAAGTCATCTGCCTTCCCTAAAAAAATCCATGGCCTTGCACAGACCCAACAACTTTCCTCCAGGCAGGCACTTTACCCTGCCACATGCTGTTCCAAGTGCTAGTCTGCGATGTATTTCTTGACTTCTTGTTGTTTTTTTAAAAAACTATTGATGGTATAGATAACTCATGGCTTATGAATATAATCAGCAAAGGACATATTAACTTATTTTTGGTATTCTTTGGCTTTCTCAATTATCCAGCATGTGTCAATAGTCATGTATCTTATTTCTCAGCCTTCTTTAAAGTCACTTTGAACATCTGTCATCTCCTTTTCCATACAGGGCTCTAATCTGCAATAGGATGATCCTATTTTGCTAACATGTGAAATTAAGACTATTGTATGATAATTTGCACATTATGTGAAGTTTCCTTTCTTTGATAGTGATATGTAGACTGATCTCTTCCAATCTGTTAGCCACTGTGCTATTTTCTAGATTTGCTGGCATAGTTTGATTAGAACTTTTCAGATTTTTATTTTGTTGCTTGCCATATTTCTGTAGATATCCCATCAATTACTTTAGTCTTCTGATTTGATAATGATCAGAGTGCTGATCTAACTTTATCTTCTAGTATTAGAGGTACTTGTAAGTAGGGAATATCTTCTAAGATATACTGGATGTTGATGTCTCTATTGTACAGAATTTGAGGATATTCCTTCCATATTTGATTTTATTTGAATCATTTATATTCTGCCCATTCGCATCCATTAGCATGCCAATTTGAGGTTGGAACCCCCTTCCGAGCTCATAGACCTTTTGGAAGACTTCCCTTGTTTTTTCATGTCTGTTTCAGTGTATAGAATTAGGGAGCTAGAGAATTAGGGAGATGCCCTTGAAGAAAATAGGCAAGAACTGTTATATAAGGAAAGAGGGCTGAACATTCCTTAAGTCATGGGAAACAAGATAGTATTCAGAACAGACTTATCATGCTGTTCCCAGATTCACTGGGATATGAGGGAGGAGAGGCAAAGCACAATCAGGCTTGCAAGGTTCTGTTATTTTACACTACTTCAATTAAGTATAGCTCTAGTCCTACTATGTAGTCTGTTTTCTGTTCTAGTCTACCTCAAAGGCCTGACATTCAGTGTCTTCACGGATGTTGTTGTAATATGGCTTCTTGTCTCTTTTAACAGCTCACTTTGTTGTTCCTTTCTGTCATTTTTGGCTTTGGCTTCTCTTCTTTTCTTGGACGTTTTCACCATCTGTTGTGACATCCTGTTTGCTTTATTTAATTTCTTAGCCTTTGGCAGTCTGTTTTCACATTCATCCTTAACAACATCTTGGATTTCATTCCACAGTTCCTCTGGCTTCTGATCAGTGAGATTCAGGACTTCAAAGTGAGCCTTTATGTTGTCCTTGAAAAGGTGGGTACATGCTCAAGATAATATTATGGAAATTGAATGGCTTTCACCTACTTTAGCTTGACTTACAACTTGAACATGAGCAGTTTGTGATCTGTGCCACAGTCAGGTCCTGGCCATATCTTTGCTGTTATAACTGAGATCTTCCACCTCCTTGTACCAATAATATAGACAACTTGATTCCTAAGCCATACAATCCAACTATGTTTTCCTTTTTACTATTTCCAATTTTGGCATTCCAGTCTCCATCCATGACAGCACATCTTGCTTGCATGTTCTATCAATTTCAGATTGAACTTAACCATAAAATTAATCAACCTTGTCTTCTGCATCAGTGGTTGGATAAACTTGGATAACTGTAATATTGAAGGATTACCTGTGAAGTCTAATTGATAATATTCAGTCAATTACTGCATTGTACTCAAGTACTGTCTTTGTTATGTCCTTCCTATCTATGAAATTAATTTCATACCTTTTTGGCTTTCGTGCCCTGAGTTGTAAACAGTATATTTTGATTGAAAGTGTCCAATTCCAGTCCATCCCAATTTTCTGATGCCTAATATGTCATTGTGTAGTTAATTCATTTCATCTTTCACCATGTTGACCTTTCCCATATTCATGCTTCTTACAGTATGTTCCATATTCCTGCTGTAATTATGTCTTTGCAGCTTTAGAATTTCTTTTCTTGCAGGACAACATCACCAACTAGACATCTCAAAGACTTTACTCTAGCCATGTCAACACCATATATACTCTGAAAGATCCTCAGTTCTTCCTCAGTAGCATATGGAGTGATATCTGACCTGAGGGCCCATCATCTGGCACTATATGAGCAATCACTTTATATTGTTTATCCATGTGGTTTTCTTGATAAAATACTGGAGTGGTTTACCATTGCCTTCTGCCATGCAGTATGAACTAATGCCATTGTCACTAAAGTGATAATCATCATCTTCCTATATTGCTGCTGCCTGATAGATGCCTACTTGCTTCATCTGGACAGCTGGGATGACCTTCAAACCTTGGGTGACCCAGCTAGGATTATTTACTATTGGCATACATTCCCAGTGTTCTTCATTCATCCCTCGCAGTCATCATCATGATGAGGCAGCACAGCAGAACTTAAGAACTTGCTTTATAAATACGGAGATGGCTGGCATATAAATTTAATAAATCAATAAATGTATGTATGTATGTATGTATGTATGTATGTATGTATATTTTTGGATTTCCTTAATGGGCCAAAAAGAACTTCATGCCTAATAATTTTTGATAGCTCCTATAGTTATCATATACATACATACATACATACATACATACATACATACATACACCACTGTGGAAGCTTGTTTAGGGAATCTACAATTTGGTTAAAACTGGAAGTAATTATGTAGATATTACTGAGACCACCTATTAACCACATAATGCAAGCACTGCCTGAAAATGAAAGGTATTTCACCAAGGTGATGTAAATAATTATAACAGCACAAAGGGAAAGTGTCCTTTAAGCTGACTTAGATTCCTGGTAACTTTATGGATATATCCATGCAATTTTCTTGGAAACAATGTAAACATTGTTTGTTATTGCATTCTTCCAGGCAATATAAGAATAGTCAATCAAATAATATTTCTTGAGAATCCAAAATCCATAGTTGGGTAATACATTAGACAAAGCAGGGATATGAAAGAAGCAAGGGCATCTCAAAATTAGGTCTGATATTTCAGCAGTAAGATCTGCAATTCAAAGTCCATTTTAGGGGAAGACTGTAGACTGGTGAGTAAGAAGCTTTATAACTTTATATCTAGCTCTGAAAACATAAAAGTTGTTGTCCCCAATATGTCTCCTGCTATATGCTTTGATTTTGTGACACATTATGGTCCATCAAGGTATTTGCTTTACTTTTATAAGCAGGTGTGGGTCATTGTGTCATAAAATGACTTCACAGGAGTGTTTCTTTGAAGCAAATTTACCTTTGATGTTTTGCACAGCCATACATTGCATAGCAAAACTAGGAAACAATTTTGGGTGGCACACCAGGTAAAAAGTAAATTAAGCTAAATTATATATTATACAGAACCCTAAAAATATAGTCTCTCTTATGAAAAGATTCTGAAATACCTGTAGTGGAGGAATGGTTGGTGAACATGATAGAACTTGCAGAAATGGCAAAATTGACTTGTTTGATTAAGGAAAAGACAACATTTATTATTTTATTCCCTGTACATTCTGAATCCATATTATTTTGTTCTGCCACTGGGCTGTGACTCAGTCCATCCCATAGCAATGAATCAGACAAGTATATCAAAGGGTACCATGGAGGGTAGTTGATGAAAGTGTATGCCTTTATATGCTTTATATGTTCATTAACATAAATACAGTTGTCTTCCAGGTGCCACAAGACTCTCCACTGATTTTACTAGTACTGTAAGGTAACAATAGCATGGTTGAAAAGAGCAATCTAACATAAAATATATATTGGTAGCTGAAAAGGTATCATCTGGAGCATCAATTGGATTATAATGATTAAAAGGGAGAGATCATGTTTAATTCATTGGAAGTTGAAGAGCAAGATGGATATTTTTTTTAAAAAAAAGTAATTCAGACACATTTTTATTTATAAGAAATATTAATGCTGATTTTTAAAGGAAGAACATGGCTTGCTTTCTATAAATATGCTTTATTTCATGATGAGCTTCTATTCAGAGATGGTAGAAGAATTAAAGACTATGGAATGAGACTCAGGCCAAGGGGTAGGCTGCAAATTTGCAAATCCATCTCAGTTTTCATTACCATAGAAGCAAATAATTTTTATGCATAGATTTCAATGGTTTAGATTTTATTTCTAGTAGGTATTTCACTTGATTTCTTTAATTATAGGCTAAAGATGGCGTAAGTAGCAGCATACAGCAGCAGCTGTTTTGGAGAAAATAAATTGTCCAACTAAAGGTGCCTTGTTTGTACACATTTAAATATGACCAAAAGGTAGCTAGCCCCAAGGCCAAGAGTTCAGGGAACTGTTTGTCATCTTCACAAATACACCTATTTTGACAAAGGTGTGTCTGTTAAAGATTCAGGCCAGAAATAGTGGAGAATTTTTCATATAGTGAATCTTCTTTGATTGCATTTGTTACTGATTATTTTCTGTTCTTCCACTGAGATTACAGTTTGTGCCTTTTCAGTCTGAAAATTTCAGATTCTCCCATTCCAAAGAAAGACACTTGGTTAATCACAGTAGGTGCACAGCTGCTTGGGACTGGAAAGAATGGCATCTTAGCCCAGTTGATTGCCATACATGACTGTTGCAACATATTTGTTTAGACAGTAAAACAGAGAGGGTAATTTCATTTAAGCAAGCTGTCAGGTCAGGCTGAGAATTAAATATCTGACAAATATCTTGTAAGCTGATAAACTACAGAGCTGTCCATACTAGCTAGAGTTATTTCAGATATGACAAATATAATCAATGTAACATTCTATAAGCGTGCAATTCTATAACTAGTCTATGGGGCAATAACTTTGGGGAAAGATAACAAATTCATAAGGTAGCTGCTTACATGTGGAATCCTTGGTGCTCTCTGAGCGTGGTTGTTTGCTTGTAGACATTTCATTACCTGACTAGGTAGCATCATCAGCACTTACCTTCACTTTCTCTCAAGTTCACAGAATTGTCAAAAGAATCCAAACTTTGCTTCAGTAAAATTAACTTCAATTTAAATGAGAACTAAACTTCTGAAGTGTGTGGAAGATCAAATGTTCTGTTATTCATTCCTTTAAATTCTGATTTGAATTACAATACAAGTTTTCTTAAAATTAATTTGGAAATTGGTACTTGTGTGATTTCTAATAAAATTGGACAATGTTTAAGTTTTAATTCCAAAAATGTACCTTGGAGAACAGAGGTAGTGTTTGCAACTAAAGCTGTATCTTTTCTAAGGATTGCACAGCTGCGTTCCATAAATGCTGCAGGGATGTTCCTGGAAAATGACATATTTGGTTTAAGAAGCTGCGAAAGGGTGCTTCATGCACTCTACTGATCATTCCAAAGCACTTTGTTTCTTTAAAATTTGAAGTAGAACACTCCTATTATGGGGTTTTAGTTTGAATAACTGGTTTGAATGAACAAGGTAAGTGAATTACAAAAAAGGTTATTTATTTGAAAGTCCCAGATTCAATCTGATGTATCAAATCAATTCAGCAATTCCCTTCAAAGTTTTGATTCTGAGAGGTAGTTCCATCACATTACCTTCAAATCTTCCAACTCATTTCTCATACAGCCGCATTGGATATGCTTCCTCCTTCTTTTTATAATAGAAAACTACTTAGCAGTAGGAAGAGAAGGAAGCAAAGGATATTTTATTCTCAAGTGATCATTCTAGTTTCCAAGTAGGGAATAATTTTACTAGGTCTCTTATTTTTTTGCTTTCAGTCAAAGTTCATTTGATAAAAAAGTAGAAGGAAGTTAATAGAAAAAGAATTCTGGGTTTTTCACTGTTTTTTTATGACTGTATGTCTGGCAGCAGAGATAGCAGCAACATTCACAGCTTCCGAATGCCTATCTGGTGTCTCACTACTACTGCCTATTCAATGGGCAACTGCTACTAACATCAACTCACCTTAGGCCTTTCAGATATTTGTTGGAATGCATGAACATCTTGAATTCCACCCCTGCCTCTCTCTTACATTCAGTTAGGAAGTCTGAGCGGTAGGTGCATTGATTTCAATTCTAGTCTGGCTCTTCATATGAACTAGGATGGTCTACCCTTTGCTTAATCAGGCTCCATCTTGAAAGGATAGAGTCTGGAGAGGACGTGCAGTTTCTCCAATATTTTGATCACTCCGTGAATTCAGACAAATAGCAAACAGATATTGGGGGGGGGGGGGTGTGACATAACTTTATTAAAGAAATGTTAACAAAATAAAAACAATGCAAATATTAGAAAAGAAAGAAAATAAGAAAGAACCGTGAATAAGTAAGAAAGAAAATAGAAAAGAAGAAATAGAAAAGAAGAAGAAATAAAGAAAAAAGAAAAAGAAAAGTTTATAAAGAAGAGGCTTCCAAACTTTTTGACAGTGGTTATTAATGCATTTATATTTTACCCTCTGTCTCTACAGCTACATCATAATTTCCTTCTTTTTCATAAGCTGAAAGATGCATACTGTATGTACCTATACAGCAATAGATATTTGCACACATCTATGCATATACAGTACATCTAGGCACACTCATAGCTGAACTCATGTTAAGGACCCCCATGCCTGTTTCCCATGTTCGTCTCCTTCTGACTTAATAATGCTGCAGATGTTCTTTAGTGCTGGAGATAATTAGGAAAACATTGTTTCTGCAGAGTTCTCTGTTGCAGATGCCAAGAGTCATCTCAATGCAGAATTTCTTGTCATGGAATATAGTAATTGTGTGACAATTTATTCCTTTACTTTTGACCATTTGTTTAACGACTGTCCAAAGTTATGATGGCACTGAAAGAAATGACTTACGATCAGTCCTTGCACTTACAACCATTGTAGCATCCCCACAGTCATGTGATCAAAATACTGGCACTTGGTAACTGGCATGTATTTACGATGATATCCCAGGGTCATGATCACCATTTGCAACCTCCCCAGGGGGCTTCCAACAAGCAAAGTCAATGGGGGAAGCTGGATTTGCTTAATGACTGAGGCAAAACATGGTTGTAAAATCAGGCGTGACTCACTTAACAACCACATCACTTAGCAACGGAGTCCCAATTGTGGTTGTAAGTTGAGGATTACTGGTATTCTGTTAGGTCTCAATGCTAAATCATCCAATTTTTCTAGATCTCAAAGGATAACGAAGTTGTAAAAATTAGAGGAATGGGCTCGCTGAAAATATTTTCTTCTCATTTGCTGTGGAATATATATGATTGTTTATTCTTGTTTGAAGTTTGTTCTCACTAGGTGGAAACATATTTGTCTTTATTAAATGTAAACATTTTGAAAGGTCTGCTTTTGTTCTAATATGTGATATAAAAGATGAAGGCAGCCTTCTGCTCATGTGCAGAAGGCTTATCCCTTCTCAAGAAAATCAGAAGTTAGAATAAGGTTATTAGATTCAAATAGAGGTCTTCTATGTTAAAAATTACTACAATGGACTGTATTGATATATATATATATATATATATATATATATATATATATATATATATATATATAATGTATTAGCTGGTTTATATTTGAGGAGAAAAATTTTTAACATTCATAAAAACAGTTTGGATAATATAAAATAAATCTGGAATGGAGAGTCTGATGATTCTGCATTACAAAATCAGTGGCTTTAATTTTTAAGAAAATAGTATTTCCATCTGGAAACTAGGTTAATTCCACCAATATTATTTTTTTGAGTTTTTGGACTCCCTGATGGCTACTTAAAAGTGTTGATTATATTAGATATATCAGTGCATATGGTTTGATTATTTTTATTCTTAGCTCTAGACAGACATCAATGCTATGATTAATCTAGTTCTTCAGAGGAAATTAAGATTTAAAGGTGTCACCATGCTGTTAAATTATATCCTAGAGATTTGGAACCTGTCTATTTCTGAGAAGCTTCAGACATATTGTTCCTGGAGAGATTACACATTTCTGGAAGGACATGTGAAAACCATACTTCAAATATTGTCTTAATGAAATCTGTGAACTCTTAGCCTTTGAACTGTTTCTTCATCAATGGAAACAAAAGTTTAGACAAAATTATTCTGTTAGTTCTAGGTTTAATTTGTTGTTTACAATTTGTTCTGTAGTAATCTGCATGACTATATAAGTACTGTTCTTGTGCTGCAGAAAAGTTTATTGAATTTCATTGTCCTCCTCCGTCTTTTTTCTTTTTTCCCCAAATTTTCCCATTTTTATTTGTTATTAGCTTGTATGGTTGAATTGTTTAAATTCCATTCACAAGTTCTGTAATTTTTTAAATTGACTTTTGTAGATCTTAAGATTTTCAATACAAATTACTTTTTTTTCAAAATAGGCAGAAAATTATCTGAACCTGCTTTAAAAACTAGGACTAGCAGATCTGGGCTGCAAAAAATCCAGATAACCACTAGATGGCAGCATAGACATTCAAGGCAAGAACCCATAACTTTTTGCTGTTTTCAGGAGATTGTTCAGATTTTTGCAGACTAGATCTGATAGCCCTACTAATATTTACCATTTAGACATATTTCTTTCCTTCCAATATTAACTTGAGTGGAATTAGATCTATACTCAGTGCTAGAGGAAGGGGTGGCCTAAATCTTCTGCTGTAAGAGGCTCCTGTAAGAATGGGTCCTGCAATCTTAGCTCTTGCAAACCTCAGTGATGATGGCCTTTGCTCAGCTGAAAATCTGTTGAAAATCCTAGGCTCTGCGCTTGGAGGAATTTTAGGTTGCTTTGCAGGGACAGGCCCCTTAACTGCTGCTGCATCAGTAAGCTAAAAGTAGATTGGCAAGGCCAACGGGTGGGAGGGCCATGCTGGGTTTCATTTCAGGATCTGGAGGTTTGCGTATGGTCTGTGGTCACGAACTGCTCCAACCTGTTTAAATGCAGTATTATAAACATGTTCTTATTGAAAGTCGCTGCAGAAACTTTTCAGCTCTAAAGCAAATTGCTAGAGGACACCTTCCTGCACACTTCTCTCCTAATCAAATACCACCAACAATATCATATTAAGCCTTGTGGCAGCCAAATGGAAGAATTCAGGAAAATCTTATTTACAGGGATTTCCTATACTAGGAATTTACAGGTGTTACTTATCTTAGGAGATTAATAGCTTTGCAGCCACTCTCCAGAAAGTAATAGAAAGATACAGATACATTATTTGCACTGTGCAAATTTGCAAATGCAAATTTGAAGAAACTGATTTGATGTTTGGCTTGCAAAATAAAGGTGTAATGATGCTAAACAAGAAAATGATGTTATGGTCTACCTGTGCCCTACTGTAGTTTGAAAATTCAGCAAAATTCTAATTTTGCAAAATTTAGATCTTATTTTTTGGAGCTGCAGAGGAAATCCTAATGGTTGACTGAACAACACCACCTATTTGTATTGACTCACAGTAGTTTGATTAATTTAACATATGTGGTATTCCTAAAAAAAAAAAAAAAAAAATGGATTTCATGTCCATTTGAGTTCAGGTTCAATAAAGCCAAATTTAATTTGGGGAATCTTGTTTCACTGCATTAAAAAAAAAAAAAAAACTTCCTTTTTCTTTCAGTCATGAAATACCACAGAACTATGACTGGTCTCAGGATCTGACTGCATTTGTCATCATGAAATTTCAACAGGTTCAGTTGCATAGACATCCTGAATGAGTATATTGTCAAGGTATACTTACACTTATTTGCTGTCTGTACTAGAAAAAGTAGGCACTTTTTCTCCTCATGGGGATAGATTGTGTCATAGTCTAAATTGCATTGCTTGGTCTATAAGATGAGGTATTTAGGGTCTGCTTTTAGAAATAAATTGAACTCATTTATTATATTCTGTATTTTCTTTTGTGTTGCTTTGCCCAAACTGTCCAGATCACTCTCAGTAAAAGCTTGCTTTTCTTGCTTTGAAATGCTGTTCTATAAAATTGTAGGTAGATGGACAACTATATGATTTACACTCATTCACAAAGCTTGCAAGTTGTCATATAAAGAAAAGTTTATGCTGTCTGCTTCATTGTTAAATGCCTTATCATCTACTTGACTTCATATTTATATTTGATTTTTCATCAACTCCCTCATATGTCTATTGAAGTTGATAAAAAACATTCTGCAACCATATAGCTGAAACCCATTCAGACAAATGCATTTATCTCAAAGAATTGAGAAGTATAAATCATTGTTGGATTATATTGATCTAATAATGCTCTTAATGCATGTTATTTACTACTTCTTCATTCACCTTCTGAGGAAAAAAAAATTATTAACATTTACCACAGAACTTTTTTCTCCTACTTACTAAGATCACCTCTTGAGTTCATTACTTGAAACAAGAAGAAAGCATTCACGCAGTCTTTCTTAAAAGCTATTTCCTATATTTTTGCAATGTCTGTAGCTTTCAAATTGAGATGCCAATTCCCTGATTTAATTACTTCATTCCAGATGCCAGAACCACATTAAAAAGTGAGTGCTGCTTTTTTGCTCTTCGATAGAAAGCTGTTTCAAAGCTAGATATGAATAACAGGAAAAAATACCGCTCAGCAGGAGATGCTATAATATACTGCTTCCTCAATAAGCATGCAGAATTAGCTTGGCCTCCTGTGTTTTTGCCCTTCTACCCTGCAGTGCAAAAGAAGGATAGTGGTACCGCATTATTCTAGCTGTTATCAAATGAACAAATGGTTTCAGTTGTTGGGGACCTCTGATTAGTTAGCTTCACATCTGCGCAAAACAAAATAAAAACATGGGATTTTAAGATGCTCTATCTTCTTTTTCAGGACCAGGCTAAAATATTTTGTGAAGAACAAAATGGCAGGAAATCTTCCTGAACGTAATACTTGAGTCTTACCTGGAAATAATCCCCAATGGATATAGTGGGGCTGTGTGTGTGTGTGTGTGTGTGTGTGTGTGTGTGTGTAATTGCAGTGATGCTAAATGGAAGGCAGCCATTTTTCCTCTGTGCTGAAGGAAACTATAAAAACAAACAAGCAAAAAATGTGATAGAGATGTGAAGAAAAGGCTCAGCTAGATACTGCAACTTGATATTCAGAGCTCAACAAAGGAAATAGTGAGGTAAATCAGATGGCAAATGGTGAATAAAGGTATGATATGAAGATTTAAATGACATAATTTGTAAATGCATAAATAAAATGAATAGGTTGTCTATATGAAAGTCTATAGAAAAATTAGGTAAATATAGGGAAAAAAAACACATAAGCATGCAAAAGAATTCTAGTGAAGTCTAAAATTAAAAGGTCCCACCTCCTTTTACATAGTAAAGTAAAATAAATAAGTGGCATTTTATTAAAATATTTAAAAATATGATGTACACATTTGGCAATTAAAAAGGGAGCTTTGTCATATTCACAGGCTTTGGAGCTTTCTAGTTCAACAAACAACATATAAACAGTCTTTCAAGGCACAGCAAGCAAAGTATAAAGCTAACAAATGCCTCACTTTTCTTTAATTTTCCTGACCATGAACTGTAGATTTCTGCAGAATATTTCTTTGCTTTCTTGAGTTTCAACTAGTTCCTTTCACACTGCCATTCTTTCAATAGTAATCAACTGTACATTCCAAATTACAGGCCCTGGATTATTTGGCTCATGAGTGTTCCTCATTGGATCATAGGTTTTGAAAGAAACACATTCTTTCATATAGGTATTATAGATATACACTCTTGAAATACGACAGAACAGATGTCTGGTGGAAATAGCTTAAATTATTGTAAGAATGCCAAATGCTGGGAGAATACATATGCTTTATGATTTCTATGTGGATTTGCTGAAAACATAGCAGATTCAGAAATAGTCATGAGAGTTATTGGATCAGGAATTGGAAGTAACAATATTTAATGCATTAAAAAAAAATTGACAGCAGCTCATAGAATATTGACTTTATTTTTCTTGGCAGTCCCACCACGTGACATAATCTCTCTGGATAATACTTTGAACTTCAGTCAAGTAGCTCTAGTTTAGAATTTAAAACTGCAAATACTTTGCTAAGGCAAAGAGAACATGCACTTTAGAACTACAATCTCATGCAAGATGCCAAAAAGAAGATATGGCACACTGAACTTAATAGGTCTCACTGATCATAACTTTTGCCAAGCATATATAGACTATGTGGCAGGACAATGGTTCTATTAAACATTGTACTGTTAAGTCAACATCAGTGGAAGGATCTATGCCATTATGATCATATAAGTATTTAGAAAAAACAGAAACTTCATTCCATTTCTATTTGTAACTACTGACACTTCCTTCAGTAATGAGAAAAAAATGTGATGGACTACTTTCGTTAAATGAAACTTCAGTAAAATATTACAACTTTGATTTTCAAAGCTTTAATGCAGGATTATCATTAGATACTTCAATGTTACTTGATTTGCTATCTGTCTCCCTAAATTGCACCTCCAATTTGGCTGAATATTTGCACAGTTTCAGTGCTCTGGACAAGAAATGAGGCCAAACCATGGCTTGTATCAAGCAGCTCAATCTTATAATAAAGTTGGCATCTTTATAATCCAGGAGAAGGTTTATGTTTATGCCAGCTTGAAAGGAAGCCTAGCCTGGCAGAGCAGTAGAGTGCACCCAGGGCTCTGTGTATGATCCTTTGCTAGCTTTATGGAATAAAATATTAAGGCAAACTCTTTGTGTCTTTCTCAAACAGCTTTATGCCTCCAAAGATATAAGCATATTGTTGGATAATGCTAAAATAATGAAAGACTGAGGTGAAATACATCTGCACAGGAATGTCTCTTCTTGGGCAAGTCATTTTGTAAAAGCTAGAGTTGGCTTGTTGGTTGGTTTTGCCATCTTTTATTCATTCCAAGAGAAAACTATAAAACAACACAACCACCTGACAAAATGTCCACCCTCCCATCTTATTTATTCAATCAATCAATCAATCAATCAATCAATCAATCAATCAATCAATGTATTTATTGTTTTTGACTACTGGTTATAACAGCTAGGATAAAACCTACAAAAAAGTGGACAAACATTAATAAAATACATTAAAATGTGCAAAAATCAGTAAGAACACTAAAACAGTGTTATTACAGCAGATAAAATAATAGAAAACATTAGGAGCTTTTGATAAAATATTCTCTCTGTTTAGCAGCAGCCCGTGCAAAGTTTGCTCATTTCCATAGTGGTGTCTCCTTGTCTAAATTCATTAGATATTCAATTTTATGTGCATCTGGCCAAAATGATTTTCCTATCAGGAGGAGCTCCAAAAATGTTCCACAAGCTGAAGTGGAAATAGGGCAGTACAATAATGTGTAAAATCTTCTAAAATTTCCTTGGAACAAGGGCAGAAGTGCATATTATATGGGATATTAAGAAATCAGCCCTCTCTAGTTGTTACCATTTGCTGGAACTGTAGTCTCCTAAGTGCCTCTTGGAGGGATGGCACTGTGACACACCTAAGATAATGTTCCCTGAATTGAATATTTGGTTTCATTAATTACATACCAAGGGGCCCTTGTGTCTTCTTTCTTTATGTTTTTTCTACCTTCCCCTTAGTCCTGTTTTTCTCAAGTGGGCATACTTGAAGTAGCAATATTTATGCCTCAGGACAGAACTTTTCAATAACAACGTAGGTCATATTGTGTATGGCACTTGCTTTTTCTTTTCTTTCCCAGAAACTCTTAAAGGCTTGACTTCTCCTTCTCCTCCTGTTACTTTCTCTATTTCAATGGAGGTATCTCTCTCTCATCTTCAGCTCCTTCCTCTCTAATTAGTACCCCAAGAGAGGAGGGCAGTTTGGAAAACTTTGCAGCTTCAGAACATCTGCACAGAAGCATTGTTATCTAGAAAATGGATAGTTAATTGTCCTGTTCAACAAAGGATTGGTAAAAAGCAAATGCTTCCATCCTAGCACACTCAGAAATAAAACTGGGTCCTAGAAGTGAAAGCATTCAGTGGTCGAGATATCTTTTCCCCTTTAATAACTTGGCAATAGAAGAGACCAAGAGAATCTTGTTTCTGGGTGTATCTGGCTGTCAGGAGTTTGATAGCAGTGTCTTTTCTCAGCATCTCTCTCTCTCTTTTTTCCTTGGGATCCTTTATTTTCTTAGATAACTCCAAATTCAAGAAACACAAGCTAACGCAGCCCAGAATTGCTCAGAAACATGATTTTCTCTCTCTCCTCCCACGGTTATTTTCCCTTCTCAACAACAAATCCCTTTTTATCTTTCTTATGAAGCAAGCAATCTCTTTCTTTCTGCTTTGTTCTTAAACTAAGGTGTGCCCTGTCATATACTTCAGCATCCCATCTTGTATGTATGTGAATGTGGTACTATATCTTGCTGTAGTAAGAGGCCTTTACAGGTATATCCATAAATATTTTGCTTCCTTTGCTGTAAAAGAAACCTTAAGAGTTTCTTCTTTTCTTTGCCGTGGAAAGAAGCTTTAATGCCATGCTTTTCTATTTCTATTTTTTCACTTTTTCAATCTATGATTGAACTCTATGTAAGTCTTAAAACCGTTCATTGCGGAAGCAGGAAGCCTTAGTACTATATCTTTCTAATTTTATTTTTATGCTTTTTTTGTCTTTAGCTGAACTCTGTGTATGTTACATTAAATTATATCCTCTGCTCACCCTGTTTTTCTTTGAATTAAATATGCATCTTTCTCTCATTGAATGGAATGCATAAGATTCCCTACAGACTGTTAATGGCTTAAGATCTCAGCATTAGTCTGCAAAGTAATAATTTAAATTATTGAATATTAAGTGGTTATTTGGTTGCTTTGTATTCCATTAGACTGAAATCTGTTTAATAAATTATATTTATTGATTATGAATTATAGTTTCATTTTTGGGGCTTCCTATTCTGTTTAGCCCAGCAGAATTGGCTGTATGGGAGGCCTAGTTTTTTCCATAAGCAAAATGCTTTCAAGTCATTTCTCTAGCTGAAAAAGCTGTGCTCTGGCATGCGAGTTTTCGTTCACTGTGTTGCCTGGAAAAGCCACAGTGTGGGCATGCTCTTCTTATCTCCTATCAATCTGTAGAACAGGAGGATATATGCACAGTAACCCTGGACATAATACTGGCAATTGGAAGAACATAAAGCCTTTTATAAATTGCATGCCTTTAAGGGACTTTAGGAACTTTATATGTGTGAGGTTTACTGAATGAGGATTGCTTTTTAGAGGAGTTTTTGACTTTTTCCCCCCCTTCCTTATAGAGTGATCCACTGCTTAGTGAATGAGGGAAAATTTGGAATGTAGGAGAACCTAATTTTATCTGTCCAGGACAGGATCCCCCCCTTTTCTGGTCCACAAGCCACCTTAAGCCCATATATCTCTGAATGGAAGCTGACCAATACTTAAAAAGAAGCAAAATAGATTTCACTTAGCAAAGACTGTGATCAGTAAATATAAGCAAAGTACAATGTTTACAAATGTTTAAATAAAAGTTGATAAAAACACACTGAGAAACAAGAAATTCATGAATATGATCTGATGGTATCCTCTTTCTTTTTGGATACAACTGCCTAATTTTGGATTTTCAGAAATTAAATGGTCATTCTGTCTTGTACTTCCATTCTTTTCTGCAATCACAAAACATTTGTCTGAGATATATTACAACTTGTTCTCCATGGACTGGTTCTTTGACTTATCTTTTTGAACTAAGTTCCACAGATGTTTGTCTTTCTTGGGACCTCTTAACCTAAGAAATAAGTCATATTCTTACCCGAGTGTCTCTTTTTGGCATAATCCTTTATAAATAAAAAATTAAAAAATCAGTCTAGTTGTTCAGACTGTGTTCTTTTCACTGTATTTCTAGCTTCCTTGACTAGCTAAATGGCAATGTAGATTTCTGTGACAAGTTTGTGTTGTTTTCTAAAAACACCTACTATTAGGAGGTTTAGCTAAGTTTTCATTGTTTCCTCAATCAGTTCTATTTTTTTTTAATATATAGCTTGCTTCACATACATGTGTAAAGGTGTGTAACAATCTCCTTTAGGAGGCGCAGGCACAAGTAAGGATATGCATGCACATGGACCTATTTTAAGTAGTATGCCTTCCTGTATACTCATATTTTTTTCCACTGGAATGTTATATGGAATTGTCATTAGCAGTATATGTAGTATTTTCCACATGCCATGAGTAGCATGAGTAGGTGAAGGAGGAGAAAGCTGAGCATTCAAATACCAAGTTAGGGGTATAGTCTCAAATCTTGAGATTTCTTATCTTGAACACCAATCATGTCTTGGTGTTGGTTGGATGGCTCTTTATACTTGATCCTTAACTGTCTTAAGAGACAGTTAGCTGACATGGAGCCTTGTGTGGCTACATTATTAGCTATCAACCCAGGAGATATTTTGGCACATGGGGATGAGAAGCACATTTGTTCAGATGGCATTTTAATGATAAACCATTATATACTAACACACAGTTTTGCTTTGGTATACATCTTTATTTAAAAAATAAAAATAAAACAAGTAGATACAAATATAACCATTACACTAAATGCATGTGTTAATGAAAAGAACATGAAATACACTATGTTACAAAAACTGCTTTGAAAAATGTATAAATTAAAAAAAAAAGCTTATATTATGCAAAATACATAAGGACTCCAAGGCTGAAGATGCTATATGCTCCAAATGGCTTTCAGCAAGTTAACTTGGTTTTGTTTGGCACGTAGGCAGAGTCTTAAGAAGGTTGGGCTCGCTGACATAAAGTTATTATTCCCAGTGAAGCCATTCTTGTTGCCTTTGATGCCATAAATCTGCACAGCAGTTTATACTTTGTGTGGGATTAAGTGTTGAAGTGTAATAAAGAATTTTTTTTATCTTCTGCTTCCTGGCCTGCATAGAATGTTAGCTACACAGCACAAGTGAACCATGCTGGAACATGTTTAACATTTGGTAAGAAATTACCAGGAAAAATAGGCATGTGAAGTGGGTTTTGAATCCAGTATATCATATTTTAGTGTACTTTTGGTAGTAGCTCAAGGACAGCAAGGTGGGAGTACAAACTGTGTTAAGCCTCAGTCTTTTATATCCTTGCTCTCAAGGTCTTAATATTGCATTTTGAAGAAGGATAACATGATTCCATAAAAATCCATGTTTTCAGTTACCCTTTCCCCCAATACTCACTTAAGGTTGAAAATTTGGATAATTTTACATATTTGCAAATGGGGAATCAGATGTTTCAAAAGCTCCCTTGTCTCACATTTCAGCAAGCCTGAAACAGTTAAAGGCTATATCAGCTAGATTTGGAAGAGATCAGTCCAACAATAAATGTATTTCATTTACAGACATATCTTAAAACTGATTTCAAGCCATAAACCTAAGCTATTTGGTTTAGCCAATAGGGGCAGAATCATCACTGAAGAGAAGTTTGGAGTAAAAATATTGGTTTCCTGCTGGGAAGGTATCTAATCATTGTCGGCTTTGATTTGATTGCTTGTTTTGCCATATGTGTAGGCTACCATATCAAACAACTCTTATCTCCTTGAATTCTGTATCTGAATTCAAAATACAAATTTTAACTGACCAGTTATCATCCTGTATCTGCAGAGGAGAGCCAAAAAAAAAAAAAGGATTTGAACTGACTGATCATAAGCTAAAAACAAAAGTTACACAATGAAGGATTTTTGGTTGGAATTAGTTGCAGTAATTTAGATCATACACGTTTAATCTCATATTGATATACTATTATTCACTGTAGTTTTAAAAAAGACATTTTAAAAAACCAAATTACAATCCAGTCTAGCTGCATAAACCCCACATTAGGCAGAGATTACAGAGGCTGCATGGCTATAGTTAGCTTAAATTTAAAAAATGTCCTGCTTCTTCTCCATCTCCTGCTTTTTTGTACCACTTCTGTGGAGTCCTTGGGGTTCTCTGAGCTTGGTTGTTTCCCCAAGGACTCCACAGTTCAACCCTGAGCTACATACGTATATTCTCTTCTATTTGTACCACTTCAGCTGATGAAAAAGTTTGGAAATTTCAGTCACAAGCAAAATGTTTGTGGCTGTTTTGTTTGGATCCAAGAAAGATATTGCTCAGCTATGGATTTACATTTTTTTAAAAAAAAAATTCAGCTGAATCTGTAATATCTTCCTATACTCCTTCTTAAGGATTAATATGCAGCTTCATATTCTCCAGGAAACTGGGTTTCTATTATCCAGAATCCCTGAAAAATTCATCTGGAACCCAAACTTGTGGAAACATCATACTGCCCATCTTTGATTATATGACTCTTTCTCATTCTTCTGCTGCTCATTAACATTCTGATTTTTATTTGTTTTGAACATAATCTGTGTAGCTTAACAGTTAGCTCTCTCTTATTAGTATATTCATGTAATTATACCCAATAGATTTTTTTAATTAGCAAATTCTGGTAGTGGTGATTACTGAAGGAGGTATTTCATAAGGAAGTGCAAAATGCTTTGATCTTAAGCCATTCCAACCTCAAAATGGCATTTTAAGTGTTCTGAGTTTGAAGCAAAACATGCTGTTTTGTTTCACTCTTGGAACAAATCTTGGCTGCTTTCTTACGTGTTGTTTTGAGCCTTTCAAGCGCTACAGTTAGATTCTTATTTTGTGGCTTGTGACTGGGGTTGCCTTTTTCAACGGTCCCCCCACCCCCCAGTGTAGCCAGCACGGCACAGGGGCCATCTGTGTCCTTGCTGCTATGGATTTAGGATTGGATGGGGTGATGTGGAAGTAGAGTAATGAGAGGAAAGGAATAGTTAAGTACATGGCCAGACTCAGAAGACTGCTCTCAGCTGCATGTCTGTCTGGAAAAATATTGATGTTTTTAAATTTTCTTTGTCATGTGGAACTTTGAATTTGGCAGGTTGTGCTATATTTTATTTTGCAGAGAGTTAAAGCAAAGTTTGTGTTTTTGTATGCATGAGCAAGCCTATATATACACTCATGTGTTGCTATGTTTTATACACAAATGTGAACACTGCTTAGATTGCATAAATGTAAAGATTACTAACACAGTCTTGGTTTAATGTTGAAAATGAAAAGCAACCTGTCCATAATGTTTCTAACCTTTCATTTTATGTAAACAGTTGGTCAATTTATACATTTTCCTGACCAAGTGTTTCATATGTTATAATAGTTAAGCAATACCCATTTCATATAACTTTATTCTGAGGAAGCTCATTCTAGTGTTATGTATTTTCTACGCTCAAACAAAAGACACAACAAACAGAAACATGATTTTCTGTTGCTTGCTTTACTGAAACTTTTAGAACAATCAACTCCAGTGAACCCACAAGAATGTGTAGTAACAATACAAGATCACAGCCTGTGTAATCAATCAGTAACAACAATAATATAACACACTATAGCTATAGAATCCCTGGATAAATAATGAATAATATTACCCTCTAGAAGAATGGAAAATATTGGAAATAAGTGCAAATTGTGGGCAGGAACATCCATGGGGGAAAATGAGCTGCTACTTTCTTGTATTTTTGGAGATTCATGCGATGGTTAAATTGTGCTGGAAGAACACACCATACGTAGCCATATATTATACCATACCTAGCCTTCTGGCAAAAAGGAAGTTATTTCTTTGAAATATAAAATCTAATGGCCTAAACAAATATAAAATCAAAATGATTAAAGTTATGTTTTTATTGGATCTCATAGAACTTGTATTAAGACTGTGTTGACATCATATAATTCATTTTAATAGTTAGAATGTGACCTCTGATAATGATGTGATCTATTTCAGATTATACTAGAAATAATCTGATCTGATTTTTCTCCAGATGAGAAGTAGGGATCTCATTGTCTGTATGGAAAGCATACATGGAAAACATGATTTTAATTTTTTACAGAATGGGATTACATCTGTAGGAAATTTAGTCTTTGGAATTTATTTATTTATTTATTTTTTGGTGGGGGAGGAAACAGAATGTATGAAATGTATAGCTAAGACAGTTCTATGCTGAGAGATCTCTGTAGCAAATTTTGGGCTGGCTAAAAGGGTGCTGTGAAAATGGGCAGTTGTAAGAAAGTATCCCTTTTGTGCATACAGTATCATATGGAGAATAATTCCTGAATATTTGTAGATGTCCAAGTGAACATTACTGCAAAAATAATGACATAAAAGCATGAATAGCCACCTCAACTCTACTGTGCACAAACAGAAAAATGAACAAAAATAATCTAGAAGCTATCGTGTTGTGAGGTGGGGAGGATAATCTACAGTAGCAGATCAGACATCAATAAAATAGAAGCAACTATGACAAGCTACATATATCAAAATACAGATTTTTTTACAGTAGAAAACTGTTATTATAAAAAATTTGGTTCCACTTCAGACTCAAGGTTAAATAATTCTGACATCCCTTAGATAGAAAGAAAATGAAATTCAGAGAATGTCAGAAAGCAACAGTTTCTTTGTGGTCAGTCATAAAATAACATATTTAACAATCAAATATTTGATCACATTGAGCTAAAGGGTCTATAGTTGCATATCTTCCATTATTGATTCATATAATGCAAGAATAGTAGTTCCCACAAAAATTAAAGGATACTGAGATTATATATATAATGAGTTCCCATTGGAAAGTGGTCCAATCACAATTAACATTATCAGTTAAGTAAAACAAAAGTAAAAATTGCACAAACACTATAGAAACAATATACAGCATACTATATTTACAATCACCATAATAACAACACTTATAAAAGTACAAAATTGTGCACCTATCACCTAATATCCTACCAATGTGCTTTGGACTGGATTTTACAGAATTGTAACACCCGGCCATATCAATGGACTCTATCATGGGAGTTTTTACATAGCTATGTGGTTCTGTGACTGAGCAATTTAACCTTTGACCAATCCATTCTTGGATTCCTCTGGTACTAGAAAAATGGGTGTAAGGTAAACTCCTAGAAGGATGCTTCTTGTGGTAATTCAATATCTTCCTTGTGATTTGCTAATTATCTGCTGTTAAAAGACAATGATAAACTATCAGGTGTACCTCTGGCCTAATCTAGCACCATGTTATAGACAGTAAAGGTATTTGCTTTGTAAAGAGCTGGCAATATGTATACAATGCCATGTTAGTTATTAAGAATGGGCTGTGCTATATAATAGGTTTTTTAAAAGAGTTTTCTGAATAGCATAATTTGTTTGAAGTGTTATTAAAATCCAGACAAGAAATCTACAATATATGGGTGAAAAGTCAAGTAGACTACAACAATTATGGCATATGTACGCAAAGGCAAATAGCAAAGGAAGAAGCCAACACAATTCAAGAACTGTGGTTCTCATAGAAATCTCATTTAAGAGCATTCCACGTTTTAGTGATTTTTTCCTCCTGAATTGGGTTGCAGCCAGGGGTATCTTTGTTTTTATTTTTTATCTTGGAAATATATAACTCATCCAATGCCAACAATAATTTGGAAAGTCTTATCTGGCTTTTGAAAGACAAAGCTGTTATCTTTCCTATTCTAACAGTTTTTCTTTGCATGGATGTGTATTACATACATGCATTGCCTAGCACAGGTGTGCTCTCTTTGACAGCCACAGTCTCTCTGCCCTTTTCTGGATAAAGAAGAAGCCAAAATATATATTCCATAGAGAAGCCACCGAATGTGAAGCTGAAGAAACACCCAATTCCTTGAACAAGAGATGCATAGCCTTTTCTGAGCCCCTGAGTGATGTCTCAGTAACCATAGTACAAAAAAGTGGGTAGGATCAGGGAAAAACAAAACAAAACTAATTGCTGGATATAGTATATAAAAATACATTTTGATTTAACTTAAAGGAATGAAATATAATAAGTATAATTACTCCTATGTGTTTCATAAATATTCACATATGTTCCATTAAAAAGAAAAAGAAAGATTGATAAATTTAGAGGAACTTAGGATTTGTACTCAAGGGCTAGGTGGGCCATCTGTGGCCCTGGCTGAAATAGTCAAAATTACATGCTCTCCTTCTCAAAATTCTCACTGGAACCCCTGTCAAAAGATTATTGTTTAATTTTTGCATAGTTCTTTTTAAATTGGGGATATCTTATATTTGGGCAAAAGCTATGAGATAATGAACTTTTTTTTTTTTCTGTGTATAGAAAAGGAATTTTCAACCTGATTAAAAGGGCACACAAGTGTGTCCTTTTCTGCTCATGGAAAACAAAGTATTAAAACTAATGCTAACTTTACAGATTTCCAGAGGAAGAGAAAGAGAGAAAGACTGTCTCATATTAAGATTAAGGTTATCCTTAGCCTTTGATGCCATTCTAAATAGTACAAACTGAGCTATATTAACATTTTAAAGATTGCATTATTGGTTTAAAAGGTTTTACAGATCACTTTGAAGCTTGCATTCATCTCTCTTTTCTTTATGCATATGTGAATATATAAGACATATAGATTATATGATTTACTAAATTTGTAAGTCTAATATGGGAATACAGATACCAAGTTTGGAATCAAATTTAGATTAAATAAGATGTTTTCTGAGCTTGGTTGTTTAGGACTCCACAGTTCAACCCTGAGCTACACATATTTGCTTCTATTAATAAGTTGTTTCTCAGAATTCTTCCCCAGGTAGCCTTATTCTTGAGGTTGGGGAAGGAGTGATTTTTAAACAAGTCTTTTGAGTTTCATCTAAATATATGCTCATCTCACAATAGTTGCAACTTTTCAGTTACTTTATTACCTGAACTAAACTCTATTTAATGGAAAAAAATGGAGAAGTACAAAGGGAATAGTTTTATTATGTTAATAGTAAGGTTCATGACACAAGTGAATCTCTACTGTATATAACCATTTGAAACAGATATGATCTACAATAGCAAACTAGAATTGTTAGTTGAATAGCTTGAATTTCAAATGGCTGAACTTAGTTGGATACACTATCACATGAGTCAGCAGTAACAACAGTAGCAAAGTTCTGGAGCTGTCACTTTCAGATAGCTAAGTGAGATAAAACTTTTAGCTACAACTGTCAAATAATTAAAAATTAAAACAATTTTTCACTCTAGTCTCATTCTAGAGTGACAACTCTAAATTTAAATACTTTGTAGTAAGATTAATTAAATATGATCTACTTTGAATTCATCAATATGCTAATTGAAAATACTGTTGGTTTACAGATTTTAAGATAATTTTACTTACAGTGTACTTCAAAACTTATTAATAAACATCCTAAGGGAACAGCCTACTGTAAAATCATTTTAGAAAATCAAATATAAAGCTCTATTTGATATATAGATTTCCTGAACAGATGCAGTACCATAGCATAGATGCTTACATTTAAAGCTATTGAGAAATGATGATGTAATCAAATATTCATGAAGTTGAATTTATAATTTGGGGGAAAATGATATTGTTAAAAACCTTGCTTCCTGTTTTATTTGCTGAGTCTTGAAAGTATGTCTCTATGAATTCTTGTTATGACACTAAGATAAATACCATAGGCAGACTAAATAGATGAAAGCATAAAAAATATAGCAGACTATCTAAGGATCTCCAGTAAACAGAGGATAAGGCCCTGCCAGAAGAATGAACAAGCTAGAAAGTTGCAAAGATTAAAAACCAAATTGTCCTATAAAACCTACCAAAGTTCTACAAAATTCTAAAAATCTGAGCCTAACAATCAGACCCACATCCTCTAGTAATGTTTCTCTTAAGGGATTCAAAACTTTTTGGCTCATATTGGCTACACTTGCCACTCCAGTAGTAACTGGAGTCAAAGAAGACCCCCAAGCTCCTTCAGGAGAAGCCAGATGGGAGCATCCAGAGAACTAGACAGTTGATGATCCTAGGGTTTCTCTGTTGCCCTAGGATTAAGCTTCAGCTTGTTTCATCCTATCATGTCTAGTACAGCCTCCAAAGGCTGGATCAGGACATTTCTTACATTTCCTCCTCAGTCTGTGGTGGAGATATACAACTGGGTGCCTGCATATTGATGATATCTCACCACAAATGACTTCTCCCAAAAGCTTCATATAGATATCAAAGGGAAGAATATTGAGTTCTTGGCACCTTATAAAGGAATTTCCAAGGGCTTATTCACTCATACCCCACCCATCTCTACTGGCTGAAATTGCCCACTCAGGTAGAATTGGAACCACTGCAATACAGTGCTGTAGAGGAGATGCCCTTGAAGAAGGAAATCAACACTAAATAAACACTAGGTTGTCCCTAGAAGGGAGGAGGGAATGAGAATGAAACTCAAGATTGCCCTGCTTTCAATTTTCTGTTACTATGATCTTTAACAATAAAGTTCCAGTGTTTTTGTGGTGTCTGACCTGCCCTACCTCAAAAGGCTGACATATACCTCCAGCTCTCAACCCACTGAACTGGTCCAGAAGGATACCATGGTTGATGGTATAAGAAGCCACTGAGAAATTTTAGGATACCAGATTCCCATCATCAAGAATGCTAGCTAGGCCTGAATCCCAACTGAAGAGTACAGATCCAGAGATACTATCTTCAGGCTGAGTCATACCACTATCTCTTTCAAAGCTGCTGGCACAATACTATCACTTAGAATGTATTAATGACCTATGAATTCAACAAGTTACACTATCCTTAACTATCCAAAGGTACCAGAAGTAAGGAGACAGGATGCACATGACTGAGCTCATACTACTAATTCAAAAACTGAGATGAATCCCAGGTAAACTTGAAAGATGTTCCAGTTACCTGATTTGGTCCTTTTATTTGTGATTGTGATTTTGGTCATCTAGAACACTAATAGAATTGTTTGTTTTATTACTATTCTGATTTTTGATGGTTCAAATAAGTCATTTAGCCAATTCTGCCATAGCTAGCTTCTTTCTGTGTAGTTCAACCAAATATTGATTTATATTATCCTGAGCTGAATTATCTTTAACCCCAGGATCCTTTAGCTCTAAGCATGCAAACATCAGGACTACTTGTGACTGCTAGCACCCGCAATTCAATTAATTTACAGCCTGTGCTACTTTCCAATTTTCTCTCAAATGGCTCTTCTCTGATTCCTATATTAATGTACAGAAAAACTAAAATCTGCCACAAAATGCATGTGTGTGGTGTGTGCTTAAAATGTTATTTTACGTAAAATAACTTATTTCACTGAAAACCATGTTGGACATTCTGGAATTACAAATGCCAGCAAATATTCAGATGTGCTCATTCCTTTAGGAAGTGCAAATCAATGAGCAGTTTCTTTTGGAAGTGCTGAAGGCTGAATTCTGAAAGCACAGTTAACCGCAATGCTTGTGTGTGTGAGCGTGCACACATGCACACGTCTAATTAATGACTGTTCTTCCTACTTCTCTATTATTGTATTATTATAATAGACTAGTAGCAAGTAGGATTCTGAATTGATGCACACATTTTCTTCCAATATCATCACAAACTAATTCGGGCTAAGCTAACTAACTAACTAACTAACTAACTAACTAACTAACTAACTAACTAACTATAACATGCCATTTCCATTTTTTTTCCAATTATACTTGTGTTTTTCTTTTTGAAATTTATTTCTAGTGTTCCCTTTTCTGTTACAGCAGCATGAATAATAGTTGCAAGCTGTGTTTATCAAACGTATTTGCAAGCAAAACAGATGACTAATACCATTTAATTTCCATCAAAATAGTGGTGTGGTATCTTTTGCTGTTCCCCCTCCCCAGTCCAGAGTTATAAATTGCTGCACTGCAGTCTGGGCAGTGAAATTCTTATAATAGCATTTCCTTCACTTGTCAGATCTGTGACATTTGTCAGGACTGTGACATTTGAATCTGAATAGTTGATGATGTTCAGTCTCATTTTCTTTGCATTGTACACAACCAAATGAAGAAAGGTGATTGATCCTCTTTATTCACCACCTTATTTTAAAGATGTAATTAGCATCTAGTTATTGCCTGCCTGCCTGCCTGCCTGCCTGCCTGCCTGCCTGCCTGCCTGCCTGCCTGCCTGCCTGCCTGCCTGCCTCCCTCCCTCCCTCCCTCCCTCCCTCCCTCCCTCCCTCCCTTCCTTCCTTCCTTCCTTCCTTCCTTCCTTCCTTCCTTCCTTCCTTCCTTCCTTCCTTCCTTCCTTCCTTCCTTCCTTCCTTCCTTCTTCTCAACTGGGCATTTCCAGACCATTACCCTCTCTGATCCATTTTAACCAGGAGTTTAACCATCTGAGTTCTCTAAGCATGGGAAGAAACAAATCAGCTGGCAGACTTATTTGCACAGTAATGAGGTCTGTCTACCAGCCTGTCCTAGACTGATTGAAGTGAAGATATTTCCTTCCAATGCTGCTGGTTAAGTGTGATTGACAAAGCTGTGTGATATATGCTTCAATTTTCAAGCTTTCTATCACCGCATCTTTTGAGAAGATCAATATTCTTTGAAAAGATAGAGTGTGTTCATCTTCAAATTGCTGAAATATCTTGAAAGAATAAAAGCATCCTTTGTCTGATTTTGCCAGTTGTTGGGTGCTGTTTTGTGGTAGCTCTAGAGCAAAATCAGCTTCTAATAATATAAGAACCCAGGAAAATATACAAAACTTTTCTTCTGCATTTTCTTTTAAGCATTATCCTTGCATTTCATAGCAAATATCATAGCTTTACATAGATATTCCCTCCCAAAGAACAGAAGCATTTAATAAGATGCTCTTTAATCACATGCAGTTGAGGGATGCTTTTAAATAATGTGTTTCAGTGAGCAACATTTTTGACTAGGGACTGCACTTTCTGCCTTTACCAATTTAAGCCTCCAAGTATTTGACAGAGTGATATCACCAGACTGGACAGTAACAAACTTTGTCCATAGGCTTAACATAACCTTCTTAATGAAAGGGACAGGAAAGTATCACCAGCTCAAATTTCCATTTTTTGGTTATAGCCTCTGAGAACCACAGAAATGGGCTGGTATGACATGCCTATATCTGCTTTAATGCAAAACTTAAATGGAACACCAAACTAAGGCATGTTCTTCAAATGCCCAAAAGAGAATTTTCTATTTCAATTGCAGTATATTTTTCAAGTGATACTAGTTCTTTAGCATACTTAACTCCTGTTATTACTGTTTTAAACTGATTGTATTGTAATTGTTATAAACTGATGATTAGATAATAGGAGGATGGGGAAATTAAAACAATTTGAAGGGCCCTTGTTGACTTGGAAAGAACCTAGAAGCTGGATTAAAACAGCTGATGCTCCACTTTTAATTGTAGTGGCTTTTGAAGCAAGTGAAGCTCCAGAGTTCATGGATAGAAATGACATGATCTTCTGGAGAATGACATGATTTTGTCATTAAGTGTATTAGGTCTTCAGAGAACACTCTTGGTCAATATGAGACATGCATAATAATGTGTGATAATTATTACTGAATCACAGTCACTTGACCTTAATTATAACTGCTATCTCAAAATGGACAAGGATTATATTATAAAATGAAATTGGCCTGTTTTTAATAATGATCTTCATTATCATAACTGTTTAAAGAAGGAGATCAATGTTGACACATGACAGACTAAGCAAAATTGGAATGAGTTGCTGCAGTCCTTACTGATCCTCTTTTGATGATGAGAAAATGAAACAGCAGTTATCTTGTTCTAAAGCACACCTGTAGGTGACTCAAAGAAAACCCCAGACAGTCACTTATGGCCCCATGGAGTTAGGAAGTGCTGTCCTCTGCAGACCAACTGAAGGAGCTCTAATTGTAGAATAATTAGGATACAGTTCTTCTGCTATAATCAGGCACTATGCCTGTTTCCCAGGCCTGGATGACAAGTTGAGTTTTAAAAGTCATATGTGAGAAATGTCATTTGCAAGATAGAATATCAGTGAGAGCTGCAGATCCTATTTTCAGTAAAGTGTGATGGACTTCTGTCCCCTGCCTCAGCATCTGGATTATTCAGTGATAACAGTTCTCTTTTTTATTACTGAAGATACCAACATGGCAGTTACATAGACCATATCTAACTTGTGACCTTTTATATTCAAGTTTTGAGAAAAAGTCACTGAGCACTTAAATGATAAGATTCAGATCTATCTTTCTTTCTCCAAAGAGCTCAAGAAGTATGTGCAATTCCCATTTCCAATTTTCCAACAAATATCACAGGGAAGAATGATTGATCCAAGTTTGCCCAGGGATCAGATAAGTGTGACAATTATCAGCCAACTGATGATTGTGTAAATGTTTGTAAGATAAATTTAGCGAAATTAGGGATGCAGGGGAGGAGGGATTTAAATGTCCCAATTCAGTTTAAGCCATCTACCGGTGCCAGTAGGATTTATCTCTTAATGCTGGCTGGGAAATTTTGGGAATTCATGTTCATATTCTTAAAGTTGCTAAGGCTGAGAAACACTTAATTAGGGCTTTAAAACTGTCTTCCCATCAAAGTTTACCACTAACCAATATGGCTTACTCATTTTGGCAGCCTTTCAGATAACTGAGAAAGCCAAACTATGGCAACATTGAGCTTGTCTGAACCTACAGTATGTGACAGGTTTATTTTGCCAATGGGATCACCTGGAAGTTTCAGCATTCATGATGTCATTTTGCCCATTTCCAAGGAAATGCCATTTTCCTTCCTGATTGTCTTCTATAAGTACCATCTGGACCAAGGAAGAAGGAAAACAAAGAAAGGTGGCAGCAGTAGCTGCACTATGTATGACTAGTTTGACTCCCATTTTTCTATGAGAAGGACTATCTGTTCTGGAATGATGGTGTCATCTGGTCCTCTAGAAACAGACCATTCTCAAATGAATTTTGGCCACAACAACTGTTGGGCTACTATTTGGCCTAACCAAAGCATTTCAGAGATAATATTTTTCCATTTGCTGCATGAGTTTATTTATAAATAACTTTATCCATGAACAACAACAACCAAAAGCATGAAATAAATAAAAACTGCATGTTATTAAGTCTCTAATACTTGAATCCTAAATGTGGTTGCTGATGCATTAGCCTGACATGCTGAAATAAAGGCTTGTAATACCAGTGATGTGTGACATCAGCTTGGAGTACAATCCTAAGTATTTATTTTTTTAGCTCAGTGGTCTCCAAAACAAGTTCATTCTTTCTTTCTTTCTTTCTTTCTTTCTTTCTTTCTTTCTTTCTTTCTTTCTTTCTTTCTTTCTTTCTTTCTTTCTTTCATCATATACATTTCCTTTTCACATTTCAATCAATAAAATAAACAGTTCCATTTAAAGTTCAAATGTATGTAAGCAATACTAAGTCAAATTAAGAAACATTATTTAAGAATGTTTTATCATTAATGTTTGATAATCAGGAATATATAATTACAAAAGTAATTAGTGTTAAAGGTTTCTAAAGTGTTACTAATGAATGATAAATAAATGTGATAGCTTTTATATCAGTCTGGCAGATGCATCACAGTTAAGCCTTGATTTAATGGACCCCCATTTCAGGTTCAGATGGAATGAACAACATTTGTGTCTGGACACCTCCTCCAAATAATGGGCAAGTCTGTTGCATCCAAAGTAGCCTGGATGAAGGGCTTAAATTTACATTATTTTATGTTATATTCTTACAATGTATATAATTTATGTAGTGATGGCATTACACAAATGATGTAAATCTCCATAAATGACATACTTTTGGAATTAATGGTCATCGAGAGTAACAGCCACTTCTTCCCTTGAATAGTTTGTTAAGGATTTACTGCACTTCTGAAATAAGCATTCAAAAAAAAAACATTTATTAGAAAAATAGTATTATAATAGAAGCATTTGGGGATACTTGGCTATAGTCCAGTGTTAGACCTGGAATTTTAAAAACCCAGAGAATATTAGGAAATTCTTGTCTGAAATCCTGGCAACCCACTTACCTGGCAGTGTTGACAATACAGGGCTACATGGAGAGTAACAGGCAGCTTTGTATACTCCCATTATTCTGTTTATGCCTAAATAATTTGTAGTATGCAGCTGTAGAATGAAGTTTTTCTGTTTCTCTTTTTTAAACACCTCATTACTTTTCTGTTGTTTGCCATGTTCCCTAAAGGTCAGATGCACAGGAGGAGTTCAGCATGGCTTTGAAGAGGATTTGAATATGATGAACCCCAGATCATCCCAAATCAAGGAAACCCATCAACTATTGTAGCTTAAGAATGTAGGTATCCCATTACTCACAGTTCAGACTTAGAGGTGTGCATGAAATGAAAAATGTGTTTCATTCTGTTCACAAAACAAATACATTTTGAGTCAGGAACGGACAGGGGTGAAAATAAAGGAGTCACTATCAGCTTGACACCTCACGTGATCTCAGGCAGTGATCGGTATAACAGTTTTTACTGAGTTTTAACATTGTGATATAAGTTCTTGAAGTCCTTACCATGCTTTGCCCTCCTAGAGCTCAGACTGTTAATGCCTTCTTCCATCCTTTGTGAGCAGCAGTCTTTAGTTGGCTTCCTTAAAGTCTTCAACCTTGCCAGCTATTTTATAGCATTGTATTTTAAAGTACATAATTTATATTGATCTTATAAAGCACTTAAAATGAATATATGTGCCAGTATTACCCAAAGGAGATCCAAACATTGTGATATGTATGGGGCTGCCCTTGAAAAGTACTCGGAGGCTGCATAGGTAGTTATGAGTGTGCCTCTGTTCACCCACGTAACACTGCTACTCTGTGAGCTACACTGGCTTCCAATGGACTTCAGGGTGTAATTCAAAGTGCCATAAATCCCTTCATCTTCAGGTACTTCTGCTTGTCCCACCAATGTCTGGCAGGATAGGCAGTTACAGTTACAACAAGGAGAAGCACCCTGCTTCTGAGATTTGTATGATTACATTTAAACATTGCTTTGTTTTGTCCTACTGGCCTTATACAAGCAAGTCATTCTAAAGAAAGTGGAGGTTAGATTTCCAAGGAAAATACAGTTATGCACTTTTCAAATAATATTTCAGAACTGTAATGTGCCTTTGACTCTTTTTTTAGTCCTTTCCTATCAAGGGGGGAGGGGGGAGAGAGAGAGAGAGAGAGGGATGTTTTTCATTTGTAAAGTTTAATCTGTAAGGAATCCCAGTTCTAAGAAGGATGAAGTGAGCAGCCTTTTGTGAAACAGAATGACTGAATGGCGGTGTCAGCCTTGCATAGGCTGAAAAAGGAGCCATCTTCTGCAGCAGTGTTTCTCAACCTTGGCAACTTTAAGATGAGTGGACTTCAACTCCCAGAATTCCCCAGCCAGCCATGCTGGCTGGAGAATTCTCGGAGTTGAAGTCCACACATCTTAAAGTTGCCAAGGTTGAGAAACACTGTTCTACAGGTTCTATCTTGGTTGCAGCTAATCTCTCTAAGTTTGCTGTGTACCAGTGCTAAAACATTCTTGTACAAATACCCACAGGCAAATGTTTTTTTTAGTCCTCATATTACCAAAATCAGCAGTTCAATTTTTATTGTACTTTTTAATAATTTAATTGATGTTTTAATTGATTTTTTTTGGCTGCTTGAAATTCCCTTATTCTGGAAAACAATATTATTAATTTAATGTCTTCTTTACATTCTCAAATATAAATGCAATGCTACAATATATAAATTTGAAAGATTTCTGGAAATTGGTCATGTGGGATGATGTCCAACATTGTGTTGTCATGCAAGCTCAGAACTGCTTTGAGGAGGACCCCACCTTCCTGAAAGATTTAAGGATGTTAATGAGGGGAGTGGACTTCATTTTTTTCTTGTACTACATTCTGGGGATTTCAGATTTTGCAAGTTACACATCCCAAAATTTCAGGTACCCATAAACATTTCTCTACATACCTGGACTTTCATTTGATATCCACTGAAGTCATTATATCTCAATTAAATATTCTTTAATATGGAATTACTCCAAATATGAATTTAATTCATTGGCACGGAGCTAGGATAAATGTTTAGAGCTGGCTGCCTGAAAATTATTTATACTTCTTTCTTTGAGTGTAATTCCTTTTGTGATGTTACAAAAGTTCACAATACCTTTGCTCAGAACATAAACCTTGTAATGCTCACCTCCCATCCAAAGAAAATATGACATAGATATGTGACTGGAATAATTAAGCTTAGGAAGATTCATCCTTCACTGAATAGTCTTTTAAAAATTGAAGTATTCCATCCCCTTGCCACAAACTATTATCTCTTAGCTTCCATGTCAGTCAGATCTTTTAGTCTTTTTTTATCTAGCATAGATTGACCCATATATGATATAGGTGCACCCTATCACAGCCACCTAGATCCTAATTCGTCTGGCAATCTGATCTAAATTGCTCCGCATATAGCAGCCATGCTACATTTCTTCATTTTTAGATGTGATTGCAGGATCAGCAGTCGTTTATACTAGCTACTCTACAAAGTCTTTTTAGTTCATCACTGCATGTTTTCTTGCAGTCTACTCAACATTTCATAATCTCATTTCATCTATGCTATAAGTGACAGGACCTTCATCTGCAATACCAATACATCTCTTAAGTTTAAGGCCTTCAGACTGAGCTAACCATAAACAGTATACTTATTTTTGACTATAAGAAAATGCTAGAATGATGTGAGTTATCCTGTCTAAATAGTGAGATTGCAGATTTTAGATCTATATCCTTATAAGGTCAGAATAGAAAATAGGTAGAAATGCTACAGCACGATAGAATACATACAGGCCTCGGCATATGCAGTATGTGGTCTTTAAACAAGAATGTTAATCTGGATCAAAATTTGTGAGCTTATGAAAAAGCCCCCACCTTTGTTTACCCAGAACATTATAAATGTGACTTCAACCTTTTAAGAAATGTCTCCTGGTGTTTTATGAGGATGTTGCTTCACATGTTCAACATCAGCTGATGACATTAATTTCCCATTGGGCTAGGGACAGGCATTTGTACGGTTTCTAGACAAGGCAATAATTGAGTTCC